>NC_037653.1:6950556-7038056 GCF_003254395.2 Apis mellifera
GAATTCATTCCGAAGGAATAAACACGAGATTACGTAAGAGGAAGTAATTCGCAGCTCGACACCGATAGAATCACAGACACGTGACAACTCGATAATTCATGACCACTCGCGACTCGAACTTTCGATATCATCTCGCGTTTTTCATCCCTCCTTTTCATTAGTTAAGACGAGCGCGATACAATTTTCCCTAATAGCACGTCCGTAATAAAAAGGAACGGCGGTACGTTATATTTCTCGGTTGGACACGCCTACGACCTGGCCCTGTTTCGATCAAAGATACTTCGATCGTTCGAGAAATTCGCCTTCCTCAAATCGTCCCCCTTCCCCCCACGATTAATTAATTCGCTAATTGACTCACTTTACACGCCGATGATCTCTCGTTTTGGAAAACGAGACGAGTCGAGTGGAAAAAAATCGACGAATAAGAAAATGGAGAGAAACGTGGAGAGAAGGCGAGATGAAAACGAGAGGGGATCATCGGGAAGGAGGAAAATTTCGATCCAAGTGGATGTCACCGAAATAGAAACGAGAATTCGATACCCGGAGCGTTCAACGAACCGGATTGAAATACGAATTTGAAGCGACGAGAATGGGTGAAAAATTAAGTACGTCCCGGTTACGATGGATCGATAAGTCGAATTTCGGGGATTTCTTGTTACATAATTGAAGGGGGGAGATCGTAGCGCGAGAGGAACGGATAGAGAAGAAGGGAACGTTGCGAGTGATTCGGTACGCAGCGTGATTCAACGAGCAAACTCATCGAAACGATCACCGCTAATCATTTAATTCCGTTTGGAGACGAGGAAGACGAACGAGCAGCAGCTCGTGGTACAAGCGAACCGCGTTCTCTTCGTATCGATCCGGTTCTTCCGCTTCGACCAAATTCGCGTAAACGCGCGAATCGTTGGACGGAACGGCGTGGAAAGCGGCGTGGAAAAGGGAAGGAACGGTGGAAAGAGAAGTGGGAAAAAATATGGAAAGAGAGAAAGCGAGAGTGGGAGAGAGGGAGAGGGAGAGAGAAGGAGAGCGCGATCTCCCGTTCCGACTTCACGTGGCTTCTATTGATTTACTACTACGAGGCGCTGCTTTTGCCAAAGAACCGCAAAGTCTCGTAGAGTGAAAAGTTCGCCGGCGATCGATCCGCGCTGTCACTCGGAATCGTCTCCTCGTATATCCCCCGTTGTCTCGCGTATAATCATGCTAGCACCGCAACAGTCTGCTCCAACGGTTCAGTGACACGATGCGCTATACCGACTACGCTGCTTTAGACTGGCTTCAGGGAATCGACACCGGCTGTTTCCGCAACGAATCGTCCGTCTACCTCGTCGTCGCGTTTCACCGTTCAATTTATTATATATATATTATTATCATTCTTCGATCGTAAGATTTATTCGTTCATTCACGAAAAAAGAGAATGGATAAAATCACGAACGATGTTTCAACAGAGGTTAACATCTCTCTCTCTTTCTTTTTCTCTCGAAGCAAAAATTTCTGGAACTATTCTATTTCGTTCGAAATTTAAAAAAAATATATATATACGTGCGTGAGAGGATAGGAGAAGACATTGGGTCAAAGTGTGTCACAAGATCGCGTAAGAGTTCACCTGCCGTCAGAGGGTGACAAACACCAAGGACAAGCAAGCGAGAAAGAGTAAACGTGTAGGTGCGTGTGTGCGTGTGTGTGTGTATGAGAAAAAGAGAAAGGGAGGGGAAGAGAGATAGTAGATAGAAGGGGTGGAAAAACGAGCAGGTCGCAGGCCGCAGGGCGTACGGGCTACATCCGTACCTCCTTACTTCGGCAAAATCAATAACCTGTTTGGGGGTGTAGGAGAGAACCTAAGGAGAGAGGCCATAGCACGGCACCGCCGCACTAGGTAGCACTATGAGAGAGCCAGGTGTATCGTGAAATACGTACGCGAATGTCCAGGTGCGAATGTCGAAGGCGTCACTTGCCCCGGAAACGCTCGTGATCGTGTCGCGTACGTAACCGGCACCACCCCCGAATGTCCTGGCACCTGGAAACGTTTGTTGAATATCACTGGCCAAACTCCTCCGACTTCCCCGATCGGTACGACTCCAACGGAAAACGAAACACGTATATATATGTATATGTATATAAGTATATATACATATACATATATATATAAGTATATATATATATATATATATAGTATATATATACTGACACGACCGGCGTTCACAAATGTCTACCTCGCGAAAAAATATATTTCGCAGGTTCGATAATTCTGTAACGTTTAGCCGTTGACACCAGGCAGCTCACCCCCACACGCACCGGTCTACGATATCGAGGTTGGAATCCTTGGAAATCTTGTCTCCGGTAACTCAGAATCCTGCTACTACGTTCGCACTGTCAGCAGAGGTCTCCCCCTTCCAAACCCTTGCGCCTCCTGTTATCATTGCCCACCACCTCGCGGATAGAGAAGGAACGTCTCGCGATCCGAATCGCGCGCTCTTCTCCACACCTAGGGAAAAACGGAGAATTCACCAGCAGCCCGACGACGCGGAACGCGACGAAATCGGGATGGATCGCGTCCACCTACGTGGTGGACGCGGCTTAAAACACGGACGACTTTTCCTCTCGGATCCGACCACTGTTAATCCCTCCCTTTCGACAGAGAGACGAGTTTACCAAGAGACGGAGGAAACACGGACGCGGGACGCGCGTTTCGAGCTGTCGCGGCTGTGGGGCGCGGACCACTACCTCGACGAGCCTCCCGGATCGTTGGATAAAACTCGGTGGGGCCGTTCCGGTCGGCGTGCGAACTCCCCACTCTCTCTCTCTTTGCCCCTACCACGCGCGCCACCGTCCGTCCCTTCCACTTCTCTCTCGCTTCTCTTTCCTCTCTTTCCTTCCAACCAACGCCCCCACCTGCGCTTTCCCGACCATCTCCTCGTCGCGACGCCGTCACCCCTCGACCCTGCAGGGTGCGCCCGCGCACCACCATCACCACCACCCATGCACTTGGCCTGTGTGCCGCCGTTACCACCGCCGTTGACCGACCGCGTCACTCGTGCCAACGTGTGCGATCGGGGATGGAGATTAGACGATGCTGCGTCACCACAGCAAACGTCCGTTTAGGAGGAAGGAAGCGTCGCCTCGCTTGACCCTGGCCCGTCGACCCACCGCAATTATCGAAATATTTACGCGCGTCCGCCATCCATCCATCCGAATCTCGATCGACCAATTCGCCTCCGATTCGCAAAGAAAATTCGCGCTTATAAATCGCGTGAAATATTGCTTCCATGTGATAAGATTGCCGAGGGGATGGAGATTGATGATGGTGCGACGCTTCCAACCCCGCTGCTATCGTTTAAAGAATTCCTATTCCGGTTTATAGGCGGATAAATTTCGTCTTACGCTCTTTAGGATCGTTGCGATCTTTGTAAGTATTAAGATTAATAGTTGAAAAATATCCAATGTTGTTGGAACGTATACTTTATTCGATAATCGTGGAAAGGAAAATTATAGGATAATATATATTTAAATATTCTTCCGCTGGTTATGGAAAATATTTAGTAAAATTCGTAATAAAAGGTAATTAGTTTTTCTAGAAATTTATATACATATATATGTAACAAATTAAATTGATAATTTAAAAATAATTTATATCCGAAAGAATACAATTTAATATATGACAAAAATCAAATTATTGAAACAATGTTAATAATCAAAATTATTAATAATCTTTACCTTGATTACTAGAATCTTCGTACAGTGATTTTGGGCAAAATATGGTAAACGTAATGCTACTTCAAAAAACGCGTTATAATTCACTAATTGAAAAAGAAATTAAAAGAATCGCGATATTGAAAGTAATAATAGAAACGTCATGGAATAAATTCAAGTTCGAATAAAAAAAAATTATAAAAAAATCATATTAATTTATAATCGTAGAAATTAAAAATAATTACATTAATTTAAACTGAAATTCTTTCTCTCGTAACTCAAACCGTAATTTATTCATCGCAACACTAATAAAAAATCGCGATTTGCCCACTACTGGATGACGACTGGATGATGACTGGATAATAACTAAATAGGCCAGCATGCAAATCGGCCAGACATGCAACATTTACTACGATATTACTAAAACGAGCACAGTGACAAAGTAGTAACAATGGTTTCCCATCCTTTGGATCTAAAGAAGATCCAAAAGATGAGAAGCCATTCGTTGCAGCCCTCTTCGTGACAATTTGTCGGGCCTCTTCTTCCTTCTTCGAGCGCAATGCCCGCTGAAACTTAAATCTAGGCTCGAGATTTCCTATCCGAATAAAAAAAAAAAAAAATCGTGGAATCTAAAAGCGGAAGCATATGCACAACGTTCATTGTCCGTACATGTGCAAAATCTCGAGCGCAACGTTCGTTTCGAAATTTAATTCACGACCACGACCGCGAAATTCGAAAAATCGACGAGGAAAACCAGAAACGAATGGCACTGTTCATTCGTCTCAATCTTCGATTTTTCAAATTTGATTTCCTGAAACAGGTTGCCACGCGAAAACGCGCCTACCCGATCGGAGACTGTGACAACCTGCCCGGCCCTACCTACTTATAATTAAACAGACACATCAGAAGTACACTACCTATCCTACCTAGCCCTATATTTGAAAAATATCAAAATAGGCACACCAACACACTCATTCCACGATTCTCACGCATAATACTCGGGCGCAAAATGCCTACACTAGGGAAAGCGTCCCGGGACGCCTCCGACACCCGAGCTTGACACTCTACTTTCATACTCTAATTTTACGTACCATTTTCCTGAAATCGACTGACGAAGGCTAGCGATCATTGCGAGAAAGCCAATCAAATTTCTTACATATATATATGTGCTAATTTTAATTGTAAATATTCAGATCAATCGAAAAAGTAAGTAAGTATCTTTTAAATTGTAAATAATAGATTAATAGTTAAAACGACGCAATTCCACAACCTAATGCCATACACACATACATATAATGTGGAAAATACGTCGTGCACGATACACTAACTCATCGTCAATCGCTTAAAAATTATTGTTAGCTTATGAACTAGGTTCATCATGCCCATTGTCTCTCTCCCACCCAAGTAGCACCTGGGCACGTGAGCGAGATCCTGACATTGGACATGAAAAGGATTAAATCTGAAAATCCTGAGCTAAAAAATAATATATTTGTTTTTATCTAACGGATTAATTTTCTTAATATTCATTTTACTTCAAACTTTAATAGATGTATTATGAATTCAATGAATTATGTACTAATAATTTATTAATTTATTATTAATTAAAGAAAAATATATATTATAGGAAAAACAAATTTATTTTGTGACAATTAATAATAAGGAATGTTTGATTATAAATGAAATATTAAATTTTGGAAGCAATCCTCAGGTGATCTCTTCATCAAAGCATATTTTCGAAAATACAAAAGCAGCGTTTAAAACTTTTAACTTTGATTTTGAAATCTACCTGCCGCGAAATATCTTCTTGCACATAAAATTTTGTACATTTCTATACGAAGGAAATAGAATTAAATTTATATATTTATTATAATAATTAAATAACTGTATTCAATTACATTCCAATGAAATAAAAAGTGAAATTAAAAATTGTTGAATAATGATAATATACATTATCATCATTAATCTATAATAGTTAAAATTTGCAACGAAATCAGAGGATATTCCAATTTCTTTACTATAGATACTCTATCAAAATTTAATTTAATTATATTAAAAAATATTTAAATTTATATAAAATTAATTATCAAAATCATCAAAACACGATGTGCAAGAAAATCCTATCCTGATCTAATAAATGAAACACAAAAGAAAATGTTACTACTCACGGGTATAATTACCCGTGGTCACTGTGCTCGTGCAAAATATTACGTATACAACTAGTCACTCGTGTCGATTCGGATCTTTCATCCTACAACATGATTGAATGACCAGAGGAATCAAAATGCATGCGACTCACCTAATGATGCAAAAAATCTCTTTATTCAAGCAGATCTTTATTAAGAAGAAGACTACTATCAAATAAGAGAAGTGGAAAGAAATCTGTAAAAAAAAAATCACAAATTAAATTACATTAAATTTTTAATTATTTAAAAAAATTGAAATAATACATATGAAATTATTATTAATAATTATCATTAATAATAATAAAAATTGAAACTCTAATATAAGAAATTGAAATTTAAATATAAAAATTTTTAATAATTTTATATTAATAGAAGAATAAAAATTTAAATTGAATTAATTACCTCTTCGCATGATGGATAATCGCCATGTTCTTGCACAACTTGAGACACACTCTAACGAATAATTTAAAAAAAGAAAAGTAAAATATTATTAACATGTCCGTTTAAATTGTTAATCAGCAAATAAATATCGACTTTATTTTTGCGTTTCACATTTTTAATTAAACTTAATTAAAATTATTTCTAATACGTAGAAACTACTTCACGAAACACTGACTCTAACGACTGTATTGCGCACAATCATAAAACATCAAATTTTACCGCTTCTTGGCGTCCATATTGGAATTTTTCTTGTCTTCGAAATTACATCAGTAATACACTAATAATCTACGAAATAAAACATACATTTTCAAATAAATATATAAACTATATTAAAATTAAACAATAATACATAAATAATAATGTATAAATTGTATCTTAGAAAGGTATAATGTGTATTACCTGTAATTCTAACCTGCAGTCCAAAGAATAAATACGCGAAGAAAGAAGAATAATTTAATCACCAAAGAATTTTTAACTACAAAGAACAACACGTACATCGATTGAAAAATAATTTACAGAGAACAAATAAGAAGTAAACACTAGCAAACAAAGTAACTGCGTCACACACTTCAAGGAAAAACGGCACGTCTAAACGATCCAACTGTTGATGTTACAATGACACCCCGCGCCACGATTTGGAATTAAACGAATTAGAAATTAAAGTGGGGATATATTCGACAGGTTGGAACATGTCGAGCACGACGAAAAATAAAATATATACAAATATACCTAACATATATAAATACACATTGAAAATATATGAATCGTGGAAATAATTTGATTATAAATATTATTTATTTTAAATTTAATTTTTTCAAATATAAAAGTTTATAATTAAACAATTATAAAATATAAAATATAAAATAAATAATATAATAAATAATTATTGTTTATATTATTTATATACAATAATTATTAAATATAAAACGTTAAAATTAATTATTATTCTGTATTTTCACATTATAGTTGACAATTTTTTAAAGAAATAATATATTTGAACAAGAAAGAAACGAATAAAAATAAACCTACAGTGTTTTTTATTAAAGTCCCAATTTTGCCCGAGATCATAACAGCCCAAGAAGTTGTGCTGTTCTCCTAATTATATCTCCTGGTGCTTAAGAATGACAATTGCAAAGCCAGTTATACCTTGATAGTGCTACGCCGGTATAGACCAAATATTCTACGATGATCTTGACTACTTTAAGTCGAGGCATTCGCCTTGGATGAGAAAATCCACTCCAACAGCATCTGAATATTGCAACCTCATCCACTTGACGGTCTCCGTCTGCGTGTAAAAGGGTTGTCCCTGGCTTTGAAGATCAAGAGCGTTTTAACGTGTGCACATGGGAAACACTGGTTATTACGAGAGTAAAAAAGAGGAAGTCCGTTGAATCCAGCTTGGAAGAAAAAAATATTATTCGAGATGTCTCTACCTCTTCCTTTCTGAGGAAATGAACTTTGATACGAAAGTTTGAACTTAGATCTAAGAATATACGATAATTTTAACCGTGAATGAATTGATTTTAATCGTAATTTAAAAATCATTTTCATACAAACAACGAAAGCAAATAAAATTAACGTAAAAAATTATTCGTCCATTTAATTTCGATAAATATTATATTTTTTCATTTCATTTTGTGAAAAAAAAGGGATCTTTAAACATTGGATAGAATCACAAACATGATATACAAGATTGGCGTAATCGTTTTCGGAATTCCGATAAAAGTTGAACGAGCAATATTTTACACGAGTGGAACATGGAAGATTCCTTGCAAAACGATTCGGCCGTGATCTAAATTGGATTCGGTCGACGAATTTTTGCGATAGCGATGCTTTATCAGTACCACGTCGATATCAAGTTTGGTGAATATTTGTCCGGTGAGAACGGAGTTGTTTCGGTTCAACAAATGAACTAGCCGTGGAATAATAGGCGACGACCGCAATGGCTTTTGCAATACCGATCGAAGGGTGAAACATCCAATATTCCTACAGAAATTGACGAAATTGCAAAATTTGAAAGCATACGAATCCACGTATATATCCAGAGAAATATACCACGGGCGATCGATCGATAAATATTGAAAATCAAAATCAAAATATAAATCTTTTTTAAAAAACCGTTTATCAAACAATTTCAATAAAATCTTATTTTTTTCAACGTTTATCCGATTTCACTCAAAATATAATTCATTGATATAGAATGTTATGGAACAATGAGTAAATTCAATTTCTTACTTTGATTAATTACGAAACATGTGAAAATTAAGAATCTCAGGAATGATACTATTCTTCCAGGATTCACGTAAAAATCACGTATATTTATGGAAACAATGAAAATCAATTCGATAGAATCGTCGACGCTCTTACGAATCGAATTTACAAAGCGTATTCACAAATAAGTTGCACACGTGTAAGTGTCGTGCCAAAGTTCCGCAATTCTGATTCGAATCGCAAACTGAATGTTGGTTGCCACTTGGTATATATTCATGTGTAACGTTTGCCATACTTGAGGAAATTCTCGCAGAGAATCTTCGAATCTTTAGCTATCGAATCTTAGCTTTTCGAGGCGGAAATAGTGCGCCTCAACGATTATAATATTTTTTTTTTCTTTAATTGGTACTTAAATCTAAAATTCTAATTACGAAAAATATTCAGTAACGATTCTGTTGATCATCGGAAAAATTGTTTATAAATTGGAAAATTCGATAGAATCCTACCAGTAAGACGAAATTCTTTAAAAAAAAAGTAAATACGTTTCAAGTCGAACGATTTATCTGAAATTATCCCGATGTGCATTTCGATATTCTGGATCGATTTGATCGAAGAAACTTCATGAATCGTGGGAAAGTCAGAATGCGGTGCCGCGGAATGCAATTACGATCGCATCGGTCCTGCCACCTTCGAAATTATTAATCACGAATTGCATTCGTGTCCAAGTAGTTTCACATTACATATCGAATTATCGGTTTTCATCTCAAACGGATTATCCTCGCGCCGCAATTATGTGAGATTCCATGTAGCGCTCTAAACGACGCTCAGAATTTCCTTACGGAACACTGTCGAATTCCATTTCGATTCACATCCGACTCGTATCGCACTACCGACTCTGTTACTTCGAATCTGTTAAATCTCACTCGTGCTCGTCCATCAATTAATAACTAACGCTCGTATGAGCACCGATGCCTTCCACTTTTCCAAGTGGAAAAAATTCTTCTTTGTCAATCGCGACAATCCAAGAGAGAAATCATCGGGTGAAGAACGCACTGAAGTCGGTTGGATGATACACGGGGAAAAAAAACGAAGGAATCGATTTTACAACAAATTTTCCTACCAACCATGCTTTCATCGCGTATCGTAAATTTAAAAGGACACTTACTTTTGCGAGAAATTGTACGACACGGTGAAAGTATGCCGAGTTACATTTTAGATGATATATTTGCTCGATGAATTAGCTTTTTTTCTCGGCACATTTTTGCGTTCTTGAATTATTTCCGATTAATATTAATTTCCTATTGATAAGAAGATTTTTAACGATGAACAATTGCGCTACAGAAATAAGAGTATGGATGTGTATTATATATTTATTCTCTGTAACATGTATATATCGTTATATTTTATAAATTGATTTCATTCGGAAGAATATTTGAAATAATTTTCGATAAATTATCGCAAGGAAGATATATAGGTATTTTTAGGTCGAGCTGCAATGAAAAATCCAACAAATATTCGAATACGCGAACGCAATTATTAAATAATAATAAATCAAAGAAATAATAATTATAACGATATTCCATTCATCTTCCTATATCCTATATATAATTTTATGGAAATTTCATATCTATTCAATTTTCAACGCGATATTAAAATCTTTATTTAAAAGAGTACGAAAGACTCTTATTTTGTTGTAATACTTTTTTTTTTTAAATTTTCACGTTACGACAGACTTAGGCAATCTATAAAAAAATCATTATACGTTAAAATGCAAGAGTGAGCCATTCTCCCTGCTATGAACTTGACTGCAACAGATGTTCCGAATGATAGCTATAAGCATCCGATGTTATCATGGAGGGAGCATGATAATGCATTCACGTCCTGCATATTTTTACGACGTCATTCCTATGCGTGATCTCTTGTTCTCTCAATTCTTTTCACAAAAATATCTCGCAATAGTTCGATATTTTCTATTATTTCACTAGTGATTCGAATGGAACTACGTTTCGTCTAAATTTCATCTTTGACTATCAAAATTCAAAATGATCATTCAACAAATTCTAGAATGAATCGCAAAGGAATCATAACCTTGAACCATTTTAATTTTAAGTCAATGCATATTTATGCTCGCAATATGAATTGATGTGCAGCAAACCGAAAGACACATTCTATAGTGTGCATCTCTTCATCAAGACTATGTCAGCCTATTCTAAATATCTATGTTTCCTGCCTCACAGAGGACTCTTCAATTAAGAAGATTGGATAGGCAATTACATACAAATTGATTTTCCAGACCAACGTACATATCATTTCTAAATAACCTAATCAATTAATTCTAAATAATCTATGATGGAAACAATGCACAGAAATATATAAACGCGGAAATATATATCGTTCTCTACATAGATAAATTAATTTTCATAATCTAAATTATTTTTTAATTTTAATTATAATTTCTTTTCTTTAATTCTTTAAACTATATATTCTTTTCTCTTAATTTCATTTTTTTTCTTCTTTAAATTATATAACAAAATTAATATTTAATATGATGATTTAAAAACGATTTTTAGTCGCATATAAACGTTCTATTTTACATAATTTTTTATATAAATTCTTTTATTTATTTTTCAATTTCTTTTTTTTAATATTTCTTTTAAATTCTTTCATTATCTTTCAGTATTTTTAATTCAAATATATATAATTAATTTATTATATACATTAATTTCTGTTTTATGTTATATTCTTTTTAGGTTTGATCAATTTTTATTATTTTAAATATTCAATCTCATGTTTTAGTCTTTAATAATGTAGACAATTTCTATATTAAATTAATTATAATAATCTATTCTTATTATATTTTTAATCGGTATGTTTAAAACTTTGATATATAGAAATCTGCAATTGAAATATATATTTCAATTTTCGCGCGAATGAAATGAATAGAAAACTATTCCAGCCAATCAGAAAGATGCTAAGGCCCAGCAATAAAACGAATCAGTGCGCAGCGTATTGCGCATGGCGTCAGTCTACAGTTGAGAATCATAGTGACAGGTTGTATTTCACCGGTAAAAGTGTGTAATTATGTAAAATTTTTGATAGAATATCATATTAATATGATTATTATACTATTATTAAATCTTGTTTAATTAATGCGTGTTAGTTTAATCATTATCATATTCGAATTGAACATTTTTGTGCGAAATTATCGTTTGATTCGAGCTTTGAAGATGAAGTGGCTTTGAAAATGTAATCGTTTCTACATACATCGTAATAATTAAAAGATAATCCAACGACTTTCACGCAAATATGGTAAGATTTTATTTATTTCAACAGAAACTTTAATAGTAATTATTATAAAAATAAAAAAGATAGATAGAAAAGATAAAAATAGATATTACGATTAATATATATACAATATCCTAAATGCGTAATTCAACTCGTGCGTTGTTATTTCTCACATTTGTTTTGATTTTACGCTCGAAGACACAAAGCCGAAAACATTTCTTATAATACAATCTTTCCAGGAAAAGTGTTCGTGTTCGTGTCACGTTCGACATATTCCGACTTGTCGAATTGTTGACCATATCCCCTCTCCAATTTGTAATTCGATACATCGAAATCGCTACATATTCTGTCGTAACGGACGCTTCACTTCAGGTATGTGAATAATCTATTGTTAATTATTATTTATTTGACAAAAGATATTCTTTCTCTTTATGCTATTTCATTGATATGCATTTGTTTGATTATTTATTAATAATTCTTTAAGAAAAATTTATAATTTTTTTTTATTTGTATATTATAGAAATTAGTGCTAGTTCCTATTACGAACTTCTAAAATAGAATTTAATTTAGATTATTATTTTATTTTGATAAGATTACAATTTAATTTTTTACATTCTGTAAATTTATTTTAAAGATTTGATTTTTTTTTTTTTTTTTTTTGCACAAATAATATAATCAATGTTTGAGATTAATTTAAACGGGAAAAAATTTTCAATATGGACGCTATGATGACAGTTTGTGTTTTATAGGAAAAAATTTAAATTTCAAGTATCTATATCGTGAATAGAGAACATATAGCGTATACAAAGCAAATTGTATTTCGAAAATAAAATTATACCTCATTTTTTATTCTCGTTTCATTTATATTCATAAATCGGGAACAGGGATTAATTAATTAAAAATTGAGATAAATTTTTTAATACATCAATTGTGCTATGCTCGTTGATATTCCATGTTGCAATAGAATTTTCAATGAAAATAATTTCTAGTACTACCATGATTCTCGAAAGATTCCTATATTTTCTAAGTTACTTTCACGAATGATATGCAGAATAATTTCTAATCGGGATTCAACAATTTCAACGTTTATTCCATAAATTTATATAACGAGAAGTTTAATAAAAATCCAATATGCTATATAATCCAACAAGTTAAAACGATCAGGAAATTGAAATTTACAATTATTTTCTCGTTATGTAAAAATTGTGGAAAGCTTGTCCGATAAAAATTAAAATTAATAAAAATAAAATCTCAATTTTTTTCTTTTTTTTTTAGGTAAGTAAATTTACAATTACGTATCATCGTATAAAAAACAGGAGAAAGATAGAAGAAATAATCAAATTCATGTAACTTGCTCATTATTATGGATAAGACAGGACGCTTGACACGATTGTTTAACATGGCAATTGTATTTGCAACGGAAACATTTTGTCGTGGAATTAACCAGAATTCGTGTGTTCAACAACACACTATCGAGGCAAAGTTTAACGTGCACAAGCGCGAAATGGAAATTAATTAGATCATCGGCTTGTATAGATAAACGTTGGTACAAGCTTATCCTTATTATTACGCGTGTAGAATTAGTAATTATAACGTGCAAGTTAATGAAATATACGTTAAAAAAATCACAGATGCTGTCATAAAATTGTGCGTAAATATAGGTAGTGGAACATGTAGGATAGAGAGATATTTATACAGAGTGAGATATCGGATTAAATTTGCTTACTTTCGAAAGAGACATAATCCGATATTTTTTCAATTTTTAATTTTTACGATAAACACTCTGTGTAAATCGGTTATTTAAATTGTACTCTTTGTATTGCGGTATACGTAATTTATGACTGATAGCTACTCGTTAAAATTTTATGAATTAAAATTATTTCATGTAATTCACGTAATTTCAGATTTTTTAACTACGATGATTTGATTGTTGTTAATCACACACGTGCTTTTATTTTATACAGGATAAGAAATTATTTCTTTTGTGTTTTACAAAAACAATTTTATTATAAAATAGATTATCTAACAAACTCGCTTTTTCTTATAATATAAATAATAAAAAAAAAGAAAAGGACAAAAAAAAATAATATTTGCACTTCAATACGTAGCAATTAAATTATTTATTTGCGTATCTTTGGCTGTTTTGTAGTGATGCCTCTCGCAAAATTCCTGAATTCTCTGGCAAGCTTCCTCCAACATTTCCATGGGAACTGTGATGACCAGCCTCATGTAGGACGGATAATCGAAGCACTGTGAAAAGAAGGAAGAGAAGAAGCGTGCGTGTTTTTTGGCGAACGGGAAATAGTGGAATTATTCGGCGTACCTGGCCAGGAAGACAAAACACGGACTCCTCCATTAGCAATCGCTGCACGAATTCGAGGTCGGAATTAAATTCCGGAAAACAAGGTAAATCTATGTAAACCTGGGGAATCGATAGAATAATTTATAGTCGATAAATTGCGATCGGCCACCTTTAACATTTCCTGTTTATCTTTACGTTTAAATCACGCCTGATTTTCGACTAATTACGCGAAATATTTACACGAATGCAAGTTCGATCGAACCCATCTTGCAATCCAGTTTAGTAACGGTAAATCGCAAGCAATTTACGATTAAACGTATCGTTTACAAAAGTATTTTACCTCTGTATAACTTTCGCATTTTATATATATTAGGATGTTTTTCACAATTTTTCACGAATCGTATATCGAAAAATCGCGAAATAAATAAAATTTAAGATTTACCATCATGTACATTGCACCGTTGGGCATTATTGGTTTCAGTCCAGGAATCTTAATCGTGTAATCGTACGCCAATTTCGAATGATTCTGAAATTGGATTAAAATGGAAATTTTAATTATTAATTTCTTTTATTATTAATTTGATTCGATCGTTTAATTTTAATTCATTATACGTTATACGTTGATTTTCTAAATTTTTAAAAAAATGGTAAAAATAACTTACGTATAACGTTCTCATAACGTCATCGTAAAATTGCTGTGGCGTGTTCTTCAAAATAGCGGGCAAAGCACCCTGGACAAGCGTATTGCTACCGATAATTCTTTGACTTAAGCAATGAAGCGCTTTCCTAATCTAAAAAAGGAAGTATATATTACATATCGAGTATAATCGTAAGTTCTCGAAAAAGTTTTTCGAAGAAAAATTTAACTTGGACCCATCCTCGAATCTCATATTTTAATCGACACGTTCACTTTTTTCGATTCCCTCTTTTTTTCTTTCTTCCTTCCTTTTTTTTTCAACAAAAAAGCTCGACTAAAGTTAAGAATATAATGAACGATGCCAAGGGAAGAAGTTTAACGATAGAATAAAATTTAATCAACGAAATTTAATCCAATCACGGGCGGAGGTAGAACGCAGAAACGGATCTGGTCTCGTTCTTGTTACGGAAACAATACGGAACGGAGAAGCAATTATTTTCAAGCTGTACCGTATATATCGTGCAATTACCCACCTCTTTCTCCAGAACGTTTTGACGATCGTGAATGATTATCCAGCCCATACGCCAACCGGGCACTAAAAATCTGAAATATCGTTCAAGATTACCGTTTACCTGTTAATGCGTCCATTATCGTATTATTCGATGTTATTACGTTAGTGCATTATCCTACATTAAATTGCATTAGTCAAATTGAACAATGGCAAGTGACGTGTTATTATGGTTTTTTCAATATCACGATTTCTATTAAATTTACGCCAAATTTTCAAGCTAAATTATAATCTGCACAGTTTACGATATCTCATCGAGCTATCAAGGATTAATATCGATTCCACCACGCAATCGCGTATACAAATTTCCGTATACGTGATGGAGGCGAGATGGTGAAAAATTTCAAAGTTGATCTCTCCGATTACCTTTTCGTCAAACCGCTGCACGACAAAATCGGAACTTCTCTCGACAAGGACGCCAACGAGTGAAAAGTTTGCCCGGGAAATACCTGATGAAAAAAGGCGAAAGAAATGTATAATAATTTGTTGGGAGAAATTTGTGGAAATACGCGTGGACGACGAAGAAGAAGAAAATATTAAGCGCGTACCATATGCTCGTAAATCTCATCGGCTATTATCGGTACGTAGTAACGGGCGGCTACATCGAGAATATCAAGTGCGTGATCCTTGCTGAACACGGAACCGCACGGATTCGAAGGATTATTTATAACGATCGCTGCCGTCGATTCGTCGATCTGCGATTCCAAATCATCCAGATCGATTTCCCAACCGAGTTCCGGCTGAAAATGTAAATTGATTGACATTAACACGAGGTATAGATAGCCGGTCAGAATGGTTTCGAAGTAATGTAATTGGAAACATTTTTTTTTTAAATAAATTCGAAGGAGAAAAATTAGAGAAATTGATCGAGGGAATAATTTTATATTTTTCCATACTATATTGCGAGTAATATTTGACTTTTTCTTTCTTTTATTTTACAATTCGTTCATCCAATATCCACGTAGTTATGGAAAAAAAAACTTGGAATATAGTAGTAGTGAAAAATATCATCGTCAGAAATCTATCGACAATTTAATTACTCTCGATATTATTCGGAATGCATGGAACGTGAAATTGAATGAAAATTTAAATTACGTTTAAAGGTTCGTTTAAAAGCTACTGTAAATATAGAAGACAGATCGAAACTGAGAGAAAACTGGCGTTGAAAAAAATATAAAAGTCAATTCCCTCTATTTAGGTCGGACAATATTAAATTGATCATTATATCGAGGATACTACCGCCTCCAAAATGTAATTCCTCTTAATTCGGACCAATTTCTAACCCCTTCTCGCAAAACTTTTAATTATCTTAAATAGTTTTCTGATATCTGTTTTAAACGTTGAAGCGAGAAACGCGATTTACGATATCTCCGTGCAACGACACATTTTTATCGCTTTTCACGAGTTGATCGTTTATTGAACAAGCATGGCTGGTATACGATTATTAAATGCTCCTAACTTATCGCGGTTATACATTTTTGACGATATTTACGCGCGTTTACGCTATCTTGGACGCGTTAAAATTGCAAGGAAACAGGACGTGGTTCAACGTAGCACAGCAATAAAGCGACAAAATGTTATTTAGTCGTTTTATCGTTCGTACGTAATTCGGAATATTATTTACTTTCTCCCGAGTAGCGAGTAGCGAGTACTTTCGAGACGCCCGGTATACAGTGGCTGGATCAATAACGTGTGAGCACATAAAGACACAAAAAAAAAAATGGTAGGAAATCGTGCAACGCGATAAGTAGCAAGATTTGATATTCACGACTCGATTTTCGACCATGTTGCATTAAAAAATTATTAGCACACGTTCCATGATATATCGTTATAAATCTGTTGACTTTAATCTCGTTTGCGATATTAATTCAGCGTGTCGCGTGTGAATTCGAAAAATTTGCATCGTATTTCGATAAAAAGTGTTTTATCCGTGACATTTAAGGAAAGAGTGCAAGTACGAGTTTTCGTTTAAGAAGAAACAAATTGGAAAACTTAAAAAATTTGACCACCGATATTCGACCACTTCCATGCTCATTCCCCTCAACCACAAATACGTTAATAATAACGTTAAAAAAAAAACCATAGAGGAAAATTAAAATATCGAAAGATCGTTAGAAAATCGAGACATAGGTTTCTCTAATTAAAATATTTAATAGTTGACCGCACGAAAAAGCGAAACACGAAAGGTACGAAAATTAATACCAAGTGAACCTTGACATTCGATAATGATTCTCGTCGAGAGAGCGAGATGGCGTATGGCGAGTAAATTTTTCACGTTCATCGAGCAATAGGCCCATCTTATATCACGATATAATCCGTGTCAATTGTTGCACTCTTTCTCTGTTCGCGATAGGGCAACGAGAATTACGGTAGCGCGGTTTTAATTACTTCTCTGTGGTAAAATAGTTGGCGGTATCTGGACGAGAGGGGAGGAGGCATTGAAACTCGCGGCAAAGGAGACAAAGGAAGAGGCCTCGTTATTACTACGAGGTTTAATATTTTCCCTCCTTTTTCGAATCGAAAATGCGTGTTTGCCAGATTGGAAAAATATGGCAATATTGGAACTCGTGAGCCAGATATGTTAAATGGTAAACATGTTTACGATTCTTTTTCTTTTTACGGTGTAGAAAATCGATTTGCAAATTGTTTATCTTATTTACGTTTTTTCAAACGCTCATTGACGGAATTGATGAAAAATATTGTGAAAGTAAATGTAAATTTCTTTTTTTGGCATACATATTGCGATGTATTAAAAAGAAAAGTAGAAACAACATGGAAATAAAAAAATTCAATTTTATATATTATCACCGATATCGACGATTTGAGGTTGAAAAATATTGGTAAAAAATTTTCGGAATGAGCTTATACTTACGCGTAAGTCGTAAGATTTTACGTTGATACCAAGACCTTCCGCAAGCGTTCGATAGATAGAGAAACCGGGTCGTGGTATCAGGATATTTTGCTCCCTTCTTGCCAACGCTGTTATACACAGGTCGAGGGCGCAGGAACATCCGCTGCATAAAATTACATCCTAAAAAGAAAGGAATTCGAAGAGTCGAGAATTAAGATCGTTCCGTTATTTCGAAATCATCTTTTCCATGAATTTCTTATTAAAATTAAACATTAACTAACTTTTTATAAGAATAAATATTACGAAACGTTTAAATCTTATTTACGATACATACGCGATTTTAATATATTTAGATTGGAAAAAATATGGACTTGAATGAAACTTGAAAAATGTGTTAAAAAACGTAACGATTGATAAAAAGGATCATCATAGCATTTGAATTTCTGAAAGATGTTTTAAAAAAAAATTTCATAATTCAATTTTTAATAAAATAAAATTTAGAAATAAATATTCGTAAATATTGTTCGAGTGAATTACGTATGAGGGATAAAAAGAGGAGAAATATTGGTTAACAAGGGGGCGTGCATTAATTAAACGTTGGATGCACGTGAAATTTTTAGAACTGTGAAAAATCTCGATTCCGATAGTTGCCAGCTTTCATTTCCTGCGGGTGCGCCGAATAAAGCTAATAGCGGATTCATTGCAAGCCATACATTACAATTTTTGCAGGACAAGAGAAATGTTCCTTGCTTTGTGAACATTTTTTCTTTTTTTTTTTAACGATATCGATTCCGTACAAAGAACTTGGAAACTAAAGGACTTTATTTTATATTTTCACGATCGTAAAATCGTATTCGCCGATGACGTATTATTTTTAAGTGGGTGTTTTTCAAACGACGAGGATAGAATACATACATATATATATATCCGGTGTTAAATTTAATAACGCGTTGTAATCCCTTTGTCTTTCTTCTATAAAGGAATTATAAAAGGGGTATTTTTTTTTAATCTTCTCGTACGTAAATTTATTTATATTTGTACAAAGTATAAATATCATTAATTTGTTTCTCTCGTATTATTATTTTCAATGGAAACGAAATATCGAATTACCAGTATCGAATTCGTTATGTGATACCTTTCAACGTGGTATGTGTGTGAATTATTTCGGACAAGAATTTCATTTTTTATCATCGCGATGAATTTTTTAATTTTCCGACGAATCCTCAGAACGTTTTGTTTTTATTTTATTTTTTTTTTTTTTTTATTTTTTGCGCGTAATCTGTACACATTGAAAAATATTTATCGCTTCAGATATTATACGAGATGAAAAGGGGGGGGGGGATATATTTTTTATATCCGTTTATATCCGATCTTTCCATTTTAAATATTATGAAGATTTTAACGCTCGATCTTATATGGATATTTTACGATGTTTTCGTGGCCATGTTTTTCTACTGGCCGTATAAAGAGATTTTCTAAAACGTTGTTGTATAGCGAATATTGAAAAATATGTGCAACGAGTGTCGGGCAAGGATGCTGGATCAATTCGATAATAAAGCTCGGTTAGAAAATTAGAAGGGAAAATTCCTTGGACGGAATGATTTCGAATAAGAAAAAAACCACCGCAACCGTGAAACAAACGAGGAGAAAAATTCATCGATCGAAAAAACAAATGTTTCGAGCGAAAAACAGAAAATAGAAAAAAAAAAGAGAATTCTTCAATTTTATCGTGATTGTATTTTCTATATACAACTATAGATTCCAAATGGTCCTCGGTTAATCGACGATATTTTTCTCTTTTCGAGGAAACGTGGCTTCTAGTTTGCGGCCGATCGTCCAGAGAAATTCGGTTTTCCCTGCAAACTTGATCGCCAGTTCGATCAACGGTTTAACTAGATATCGTATATATATATATATATGCACGTGCATGCGAACAACGAAAGGGAATGGATACGATGTATAACGCCTTCGAATGAACGAAGTTTCTATATGCCTCTGGTTATACAGATAGGGGGCTAATTCGAATCGGAACATCTTCTCCAAGATTGAAAATACGTATCGTCCGTGTGAAAAATTGAATATAGTCGGGAATCTGAATCGATGATTCGATTATCACACCTCGTTGCCTGTCATTTTTTCAATTATCATTTTGCACCAAGATATTTGTAAAGATTATTTCCCTATCATGGAGAGATGGACACACAGAAATTGATAATCGTATCGATAATCGTATTGTATTTGATAATTATATTATTTCTATACGATCTTTCCATGATCGACGTTTAAAGTAATATTTTTTACATCATCGAATAGTATCTTGTGGAATATTCTAAATGGATAAATATGTCACGAGCGGTTGTTAAATTATATGCGAAATGATGGAAAATCATTGGAAATTTAGTAGAAATTCCCTCGGGAATTTTTTGGAAATAAAGCTTTGCGCGATGGAATGGAATATATTATTTATTGAATATAAATAATATCGTGTAAATCGTATCTGAAATTATACATGGTTTTTTAAAAAATATTAGTCGTCTTTCCTCTTTAAACAAGATGAAGAAGATGAAGCGAAATAAAATTTTTCCGAAATATTTTTTCAATGCGCTCAACCGATTCACCAGTTAATATTAAATTCGTTAATCAAAGGGCGCATTTATACCTACGCGCATATTCCCAAACGTGTTATCCAAATAATTCATTAAATAGGACAATTAATCAGACTTCGAATGTAATTAATATACATGATTTATTTGCGAATGCAAAACAAGGCGTAGCCGGAAACAATCTGTATTTGCAACGCAGCTTTCAGTAGCATAGTTTCCTATACAGATCGATAACGATATAGTATAACCGGATGTTGCCGTATTTTCTTCTTTAACCTTTTACTCTTTCACCTTCGTTTTTCCTTTCGATTTCGGCTATATATGTTGTATACAGACTTTTCCAAATATCTTTTTTTCCCTCAAATTTTTATTAATTTTAATATCTTAGAAATATACTGTTTTATTTAAAAAAAAGGGGGAGGAGAGAGAAAGAAACGTTCAAAAGTTGGTAAGAAAAAAAGTTTGTTTTCAATTCGATAGAAGAAATGAACTTGGATCCTGTATTATTAAACTTTTAATAATATTTCATTGCATTTTAATAATAAAACTGACGAGAGATATGTTTTAATCGAGCCGTGAATAAGGATAATTGCTGTTTATTGGTTCGAAAGACAATGACGGACAAAATTTTAATATCGACGATTCGTCCAGTCAGGTGGAAAAAAACGAATCAAAAATACGCGTTTTATGGGATCTATATTAAAATTTGAAATATTATTAATAACGATAATACGTATATTGTTTCGCACATATTTAGTATCGCGCGTTAATATAATAATTCGAACAGTGGTAAATGATTCAAATGATTCGATAATCGAAATGCTGTAAATAACGCAATCGATTAAATAAATAAATAAAAGTGCTTTCCTATATTCTTCACAAATTTTGAACGTATAATAATTATCTAGAGGAAGGTTATTTTAATAATATTTCCGTAAAATCTTTTACAACGTTATTTAAAATTTTACCTTGGCATCGACCTTTACAAATTCGTTGGAACTATACTCTGCTACAGCTTCCTTTGCAATCTGATAACCTAAAATTAGAAAACAACCTTTTTGTTTAAAAAAGATCATTTAGATAGTAATTTATGGAAGGATTCAAAGTTAAATTTAGTGATTTAGAATAAAAAATAAGTAATTTAATTTTATGGAAAAAAAAAGATTGAATCAATACCTGTACTTGGTGCATATCCATTGTACAACTGAGAGACGAGGCTTTGTTGAACTGCTTCGATTACCTCTTTCGGCGGTTTTAGATTGCCAAACGTAGTTGGATCGCCTAAGCATCGATAGAAAATCAAATTTTCCTTCCGTGATTCTAACTCGACAACGCTTCCAAAATTCCAAACGATTAAGAAATTTGCAAATTGTATCATCGCTGAGACAAATCCGGTGAAAGATCGTAATCGTATTGAAACAGAATATTCCCTCCCTTCGTTCTAATTTAATTCGATAAAGAAATTTTGGCGGCAGATATTTCTTAGTCATAAACTTTATTCTAATCTCCTTATCGTATCCATATTTTCAGATATTCAGATAAAGTTTAAAATAGCTTGAGATTATTGTTAAAGTAAACGGAGAAACAGGATTTGAACTAATCACACGCGATTAAGCGCGAAAAGTATCCGCGAATTTCACTGCCAATTCCACAAAACTCGATTCGATCGTCCGTTCTTATCCCAGATACTTTTTCTAACATTTTCTAATCCCATTGAAATCGATTACTTTCTACGCAAAAACTTTAGTCGACAAACCCAATTGTTCCAATTGTAAAAAATACGCGTCGTGTCTACTATCTCGCACACTCGTATTTTTGTATCGATTTTTCAATTTACGAGCCAGGAAGAGTAAAATAAAACTCTCTCTCGCGCACACACGCATAAAATAGAAAAATCTCACCGATCGACAACGAGATCAAAGATTTGGCGGGATTAGGCTCGACCACGAGGCTCTCCACGATGGATCTTATGGGGTTGTGGGTGCTCCTCGCGATGTCCGACGCTTCCACGTTCCATCGATCGCGAAAAACCTGTGTCGACATCTCGAATTTGGAAACTTCAAAAGCCTCGACACCTCGAAATACGCCGCGTCCTCAGATATACCATGTGTCCCACCCCGAGATGAATTTCGGAATCGATGGTGTTTCCTTATCAAGAAAGGATTGGAAGAGGATGAGCGGACGATAATCCTTGGGCAAACGATGTTTCATCACTGAGAGGAGGATCGGTCTTCGCCGATAATCGAAATGAATTCGAAAACTGGGAAACAAACCGGTTGGATCGGATACCTAGATAATTCCACCTTCTTTCATAATTAATTTTAATAAATTCTACGTTTGCTGTATCTGTTGCTGTATCTAGAATTTCCTGTGTCGTTTCATCGCGCAATACGAGAAAAAGAAGCTCGAACTCCTTATTCTCGTTACAATTGTTATAAAAAAAAATAGAGAAACTCCTTGGTGGAGTAACCGGTCGGATTGGTCGATTAGACTCCACACCTTTTATTCAAAACGAGCCAAATAATTCGATTACGTAGATCGACACACCTAAACATATTTTCTCGTCGTCTGTTTGCTACAACGTATATTATATTTTTCTATATCTATTTCCTCGGATTTATCTCGAACATTTTTCTCTTTTTTTCTCTTCTCTTCTCAGGATTCGTATCGTATAGGAGGAAATGCGCATTTTCAATTAATTGGAAGAAAAAAATGGATTTTATCTAACACATTATATTTCTATTTATATTACTATATTACATTCGTTTTTTCTTATTCTATCATAAAATAATATGTAAAAACTTACCATTTTTTCTTTCATTAATTACAATTGTAAATTGTGGAAGTTAGTTAACAACAATTTATAAATCATTTTTTATCGAATTATGAATTTTATCAACAGTTACATAAACGATAAAGATTTTCTTAGGATCTTCTTTCGAGTCAGAGTGTAAAAAGAATGTCGTGTTTCTGGTTTGGATGGACATTGTACCGAAATTAAAATTCGTATCTTTCGACGACCATAATTTCGCAATTCAACGTCGTGGAAATCTCAATAAAATATTTAAATACTCGAAATTTTTAAAATTACTCTTCGTACTCATTCAGCAAGATATAGAAACGTAAGTTTTAACGCATAACACGTTTCAAACGATTCGACACATTTTATAACGACTCGAAAGTGATAACACGTGTATGGAATCAAGGCCGACTGGAGGCTCGTCTTCCAGAACTATGAGAAACATATATACGTATATATATATATATATATATATATATCGATACCACCGGAATTCTCCAACACGCTCAACTATTTCTCCTCCAACATTTGCACGAGAAATAACGTAATTTATGCGCGCCATGAAAGTACATCGGCCCGTGTCTTTAAACACTTTGCCGCTATATCAACGACTAATTTCTCGCTTCTAAATGTAAATGATTCGAGGGATAATTTACGGTGATAAATCTGGTAAAACGTGTTTAATCGCCAAGTAATACGAGTAAATATATTATCTATATACGTGATTTAAGAATCTTGCATAGACACTTTATTTATCTCACGAAATAACGATTAAGATTTTACCATGAACTGAAAATGTGAACAGAAAATAAATCCATTTGTCCGTGATTAAATCAGAACGATAGTCGTCGTTGTTCGATAAAAATTAACCACGTAGAGACGCGAAAGAAAGTGATTAACTCACAATGTATACTGATGTAGGGTTGTCAAGGAAAGAGAGGGAAAAAAAACACGATATGCGTGGAAATCCAAGCATTCAGTGGTAGCCAATCACGTGCGATCACGTGATCGATGGTGAACGTCGATCGACATTGACGTTTCGTATTTACGATGGAAAAAACTCGATTCCAACATCTCGATGAAACCCCCACCTTCTTTCTAAAAAAGAAAACGCAAAATCCAACGAATGCTAATAACGTAATAGAATCGATAATCGTGATAATCGCCGATTCTACGCGTTCTCCATCCATCCATCCGTCTACAGATAGAGGAAAATCTCGGTAGTGTTTGCCCATTGTGGATCTACTATGTATTTGCGTTCTAACCTAAGATTCTTCTTACGTATGATTCGGAGGAACGTGATTTACGAATCTCGTTCGTTGTATCTACTACCACGTTTTACAAATTCCAAATGTCAATGTTTATTATTTCTCGAGTGGGTACACTTGCACAGCTGTTCCAAGTTCACTCCACTCCGGTTGCTTTCTTTAAAACAAACTGTTCTCGAACTATATTTACACGATTACGAATCTGGATATACGATAAACTGAAAACTTGTAACCGATATTACTTGTAACAGCAGAGTATCGTAAGGAGGGTGTCTTGTCGTATAACGAACGAGAGAAAACGAGATAAAAATGTAACGAGATGAAATTGATTCTAATTCTCGTATCGTATATACGATACTAGTCGAGCAGGGAAACGCAAAACTCTTTGCAATTTTTCGATCGATTCGTTCACTCGTGATTGTTCATTTTCGACGAAATAAAAAAAAGAAAAAAAGAGAAACAAATTCGGCCTAGAAAAATTTCACTTAAAAAAACTTTTAAAAATCAAAAAGCACGTACAATACAATTATTAAATATCGTATTAAAATATATATATATAGGAAGAGAGAGAGAGAGAAAGAGATACAGTTAGAATACAAAATATAAAACGAATGAAGTTTGAAAATAGAATTTTATTAGCTACAGTAGCAAAATACCTATTCACTTAAATATTTGGTTTCACACAATTACCAGGCTAAGTTCGTTTATATTAATATACAATATGTAAAGTGTGCCATATCGGGTATGGGCAGTGTCCGTAGTGGTACGAAGTGAACTTAACTTTTCATACAAGATTTACGAGATATATATATATATATATAAATATACATGTAATATTTATAATAAATTTTTCATATATATATATTATTATTTTACATGCTAGAGAAATAGTACACTAGACACTTGTTTGAATAAAGTTATGAAAATAAAACTTATGGCGTACACGAATTCGTCGTAAATAGAAGAAAGCGGTTGACGGCAGATTAAAAAGGCGGGGCAGTGAAGTATACGAGTATCAAACGACATTCTCGACGAGAAGAACGAGTAAGAAAAGCTGTGGGATCGCGATAAGAGCAAAAAAAAAAAAAAATATATAAAAGTACGAACGAAAAGAGATATTTAAAAAAAAAAAAAGGAAGAAAGAAAAAAGGTGGCAGCATTAAAATAAGGACGAAATATTTGCGGCGGAATTTAATAAAAAAGGGGAGGGGGGAGAGAAAAAAAAAAATTCTCTGGTTTCTCTTCTCTCATCTCGAAATTTTAGACCGCGAGATCGTCTATTCGTGGGCTTATCCTTTCCTTCCAAACTCGATTCCTTTCTACGATGTTGGATGATTGTCGCCGTTTCAAAAGAAACAAGGAAGAGAGAAAAATAAAAAAAGAAAGAAAAGGAAAGGAGGGCAGTGAAAAGAAAAATGGGGGGAAAAAATCCGGGGAAAAAAGAAAAAAGGGAGAAGAATAGACACGCGGGTTTGACATGAATTTACGTGTTCTTTATACACACTTGGCAGCGACTTATTTTGGATCTGAGATTTCCTGCTTTCAAGGTCTGTTGCTCGGGCGCTTGGAACTGTTGTCTGTCTTCGATGGTGGCCATCCAGAAACTGATCTCGTTCATGTAATAATGACACTGTCCTTTATTACCATTGCACTCGATGAACGGCGTTGCACGGAAGTCTTCCAGACAGGATCCGGAACTGGACAAGGATTGCCCTCCTCCCTGGGCACCAGCACCCGTATGCTGCAAAATCCAACGTTTTTTTTTTTCTCCATCTTTGTCTCACTTTCTTCACCAGGACGATGAAAATTTTTAGAGAATATAATAATGTTCGTACCATGAGAAAACTGTATCCGATCCAAAGACCAGTCCATCCTTGTGGACAATCTGGAATATTCAACGATTGACTGTGTACGGCCAACACATTTGCCGGAACCTCGCACACCACGCATCTGTGTAAGACGAAAAGGAAAATTTAATCGATCTTGGGATTGATTATTTTTATCAAATTTATATAATTTATATTTATATTTAACATACCGTTTATAACGACTGTTATCCTCTCGAGCGGGGGAATAAATTATTAACAACAAGTATAATGACGTTAAATGAACAATTTTCAATCTATTCTATATTTTCACGGGAATAATTCTAAACTTTACAACAAAGTGAAATGCATCATTCGTTGAAATTGCATCTAATTTGTACGTTAGAATAAAATTTCGTTTCGAAATTTAGTTTGGCGTAATAATTATTTCGAGTCGAATGATAATAAGTTAATTAAACGTTGCTAAGAATTAAATTAGCACGCGTTTGGATACACGATTATCGATCATCCTACTATTTGTAAAAATAATTATCAAAGATTCATTTCTAAACATACCTGGAGATGTATTGTTCTATCTCTGATTCCTGGACAGGCATCATGGGAATTGGACTAGTGGTGGATAACCAATAAGAACGATCGCCCCGATTACCGTAGTGGCAAACGTTGTTTATATCGCAGAAGAGGAACGGCATCGTCGAGAACTTTCGTACGCACGAACCGGCATAACCTGTTTCACGATTAGATAACATCAGATAAGAGAGGAGAGGAGGAGGAGGGAACTCGTGGCGCGTGCAAGGATCGCAATATTACGAAACGGAACTAAATCATAACTAAATCGTGGAAAAAACTTAGAATCTATCGCGATGTAAGTTTCGGACTTGCCTAAATCTTGCGAGTGCGCCCTTTCGTCGCCATCCGTGAACAGCAAACTGTATCCTTCCCAGAGTTTGATGTGGCCGGCGTCGCAAACGGGCAATAATTGACTTTGACTGTGTTTCACCAACAGGATACCGGTAAGATAGTCGGATGCGGGCTCGCACGGTAGGCCAGGTTCTCCCGGTATACCCGGAACACCGACCGGTCCTTGAAGGCCCGGCAAACCAGGCGCGCCGACAGGTCCCGGCAAACCTGGCAAACCGACGGGCCCTGGCGGCCCTTGAAGCCCTATCGCACCTTTCACTCCGTTCGATCCCGGGAACCCTGGCGGGCCTGGAATTCCTTTCTCTCCCGGTGGTCCTGGCGGGCCGACCGGTCCTGCGCGAAAACCGAACGGATGCAAAATCTCGATCCGAGATGATCCGTCGTTTCTTATTATTTTTTTATTAACATAACGTACCGGGGAAACCGCGATCTCCTTTCGGTCCCATCGGTGGCTCGATGCAGTCGTCACCCTTGTCGCCTTTCTGACCGACGTATCCAACCACGCCCATCAATCCCACCGGACCTGGATACCCTCTGTCACCTTTCTCTCCGACCGGACCCGGCAACCCGCTCACGCCATCCCAACCTCTATCGCCCTTTTCGCCGGGAATTCCATCTATTCCGCTCGGCCCTGTATCATTAGGTATTGCTCGAGTATTATTAAAGTTTCCAGCAATTCGTGTATCTATTTTATAATCTATTACGCGCGATTCTTAATCAATATACGAATTTTTCTTTTCATTTACCAGGGAATCCAGGTTCTCCCTTCTGCCCAATGGGACCGGGTGGTCCACGTAAACCAGCCTCTCCTTTCTCGCCTCTCTCGCCCGGCAAACCGGGGAATCCTTTGACGCCTGGTTGGCCATCGCGACCCGTTAAACCGGGAGGACCCATGAGACCCATATCACCCTTTTCGCCCGGCAACCCGACTGGACCTGGCGGCCCTCGTTCTCCCTTGTGTCCCGGTAAACCTGGCAATCCTTGCTCCCCTTTCTCTCCCGGTCGTCCCGGTATTCCTTCCCTTCCATGCTTTCCAGGCATACCCGGCAAACCTTTCTCGCCCTTGATCGTCAATCCAGGGACTCCCGTAGGCCCGCGTGGACCTTCGTCTCCTGAAACGATATTTGTCGCGATCAAGTAACGAAAAGAACGAAAGACGAAAGCGTTGATCGTTGGAAACGAGTATTTGAGTATCGTCACCTTTAGCACCGGGGAGACCGGATGGACCTGGATTTCCAACGGGACCAGGCGCGCCGCTATCCCCTTTCTCGCCGTCGTAGCCACTCAGACCTTCCAACCCGCGATCTCCCTTTTCTCCAGGCGCACCTCGTAAACCGGGAATACCCGGTTCGCCTTTTTCACCTTTGATCGAAATGGTCGGGCCGGGCGGTCCACGATCGCCTTTCTCGCCGATCGCCCCGGGAATACCAGGAAGTCCAACGGCGCCTTAACGTCACATATATATGTCATTATATACGCTCGAATAGAAGTTAATCTTCTCTTTTTCGACTCGTTTACCTGGAATACCGCGATCCCCTTTGGCGCCGGGGATTCCAGGATGTCCCGGTGCCCCCATTTCACCTTCCAAACCGGGCAACCCAGGAACTCCGGGTGGACCGACGTCGCCTTGTTCACCTGGCAATCCGTTGATTCCGGGCAGTCCAGGCTCGCCGGGAGCCCCGATCGGTCCCTGAAAATCGAAACAGAAACATCGATCGATTTCTCGGAACTTGGCTCGAAAACGAGAGAAATAGTGATCCAGCGAAAGGGACGTACAATGTCTCCTTTAAAACCGGGGAAACCTCTCACGCCAGCGTCACCTTTCAGTCCTTGGAATCCTGGCAAACCGTCACGACCTGGCGGCCCGGGCTCTCCCTTGGGACCAGGCAGACCATCCCGGCCGATGCCTGGCAACCCAGGCTCTCCTTTCGCCCCGTCCACGCCATTTCTGCCAGGGATGCCGGGAGGACCGCGGATCCCAGGCATTCCCGGCTCACCCTTCTGCCCTTTCTCCGATACCTGACCCGGTTCACCTTTACGTCCCTGGATTAACCATCATCACAGATGTGAAAAATCCGTAACTTTTATTAAAACGTGAAACTTCCACTAAATTTTTACTAAATCGTGAAACTTAGCAGCTTACCGGTAATCCCGGCGGACCTCGATCACCTTTGAATCCTTCGTATCCTATAACACCTGGGAGGCCCGGAGCGCCGGGAGGACCCAAGTCCCCTTTCATCCCGGGTGGTCCAGGACGACCGGGTTTCCCTTCGATCCCGGGCAATCCGGGGAACCCGGCCGACCCTTTCTCGCCACGTTCTCCTTTCATACCAGGCGCACCTTCCAGGCCGGGTCTACCAGTCGCGCCCGGCAACCCACGCCTTCCCGGATAACCTTTCGATCCGTCGATGCCCGGCTCGCCTCGATCACCCTTCACGCCTGGAAATCCCGGAAGACCCGCCCTTCCACCTGCCCCCGGCAATCCCGGTTCACCTACGCAGAAATATTACGTTTACATCTCGTAAATTAAAACTTTTTCTTTAAGTTTACCTTTGTTTCCGTCTTTGCCGGGTAATCCCGCGATACCGGGAGGACCAGGAGGCCCGATGGGACCGGTATCTCCTTTCTCCCCTGGCGTGCCGGGCAACCCGCTTATCCCCGGCTCACCCGTGTCTCCCTTCTCCCCCACGAATCCCGGCAAACCTTGCAAACCGATAGGACCGTCTTTTCCCGGCGGCCCGGGAAGACCTTTCTCGCCCTTGTCGCCCGGTGGACCAGGCAAGCCAGGGCTACCCTTCACCGATATCCCAGGCTCGCCCTTTTCTCCTTTCTGCGCTGGAGCGCCCGGGAATCCTCTGGGTCCTTCGCGACCAGGTTCCCCGGGGAAACCCATCGGACCCGTGTTACCCTTGTCGCCGCGCGGACCCGGCAACCCTCTCGGCCCTACCGGCCCAGGCGGACCGATTTGTCCAGCGGGACCAGGCGGACCCTATATCATAATGTGATGTTTTTACATTCCTTTGTGTCTTGGAAGGAAGATTAGGTAAGTAAACAATAATAATGGAATCGATTCGTACCGCGAATCCTTGTAAACCTTTGTCACCGCTCAACCCGTCCCTGCCCGGTGGGCCTGGCTCTCCCTTCTCGCCAGGCGCGCCTCTGTCTCCCTTGCTGTTGATCAAATCGAGCGGTGGACACTGGCCTATTTATTTAAAGATAATTTAGAAGTAATGCAAGAAGATATTTGGAGATGTAGAATATATATAATATTGGATAAGAGAGGATGAGGGGTATTTACCGGGTTCTCCTTTTTGTCCGTACGAACCAGGTTCACCCTTCAAACCTATTTGACCCGAACGGCCCGGTTCTCCAGGCTCCCCTTTCACGCTCAGACCACGCTCTCCTTTTCGACCTGGAATACCTGGCCTTCCAGGAACCCCGTCTTGGCCCGGAAATCCTCTGTCACCCTGTTGCGACAACAAGTGCGTACAAACATGAAGAACGTTGGAGGAACGAGCGAAAATAGGAGAAGAGACTAGCGTTTATTACTTACAGCGGTACCCTTTGGACCCGGGAAACCAGCAAATCCTATAGCGCCCTTCTCCCCGACTGGACCTTGGGGACCCGGTGGACCTGGCCTTCCCACCTCTCCCCTTACACCTTTGTCGCCCTTCTCCGTTTTAATCATGTTGGACGTAATCACCGCTGGCGTTCCAGGCTCTCCTTGCGGACCAGCCGCGCCAGGAATACCATCTTTCCCCTTTTCGAATCGAGCAGAACGTTCCACGCGCAATTAATTAATCATGAAACTAATACGAAACTAATACTAAACAATAAAATACGAGATTCGAGACGTTACCGGTAGTCCTGGTGGGCCGATCGGCCCTGGTAATCCGTCTGCGCCGGGTTCCCCTGGGAATCCCCGTTCCCCGGGTGGGCCTCTGGGCCCGGGAAGCCCAGGTGTACCGTCCAGACCGCGATCGCCTTTAGGCCCTGGAAACACCGGGGGAGGAGGTAGACAGAAGCCCGCGTCTCCTTTTTCGCCGGGCGCCCCCGAGAACCCTGGAGTCCCGTCTTTCCCCGGAGTTCCCCGTTCGCCGGGAAGGCCGGCCTCGCCAGGTGGCCCTGGAATGCCGTCCACGTCGCCCGGCACTCCTCGTGGTCCCGCGTAACCGCGTTCCCCCTTCTGCCCTTTCTCTCCGTCCAAACCTGGCGCTCCGTCCATCCCTTTAGGCCCCTGTATTATTTTTCCAACGTGAGAAGAAAAATTCTTTGATCCTCGAATCGATCGACACTCACCACGAGCGAGGCGCCTTTCTCTCCCGGCAATCCCCGCGGACCTGGTAATCCCGGAGGGCCGTCGAATCCCCGTGGGCCCGTCGGCCCCGGGAATCCCGTGATCCCAGGCTCTCCCTTGGCGCCTTTCTCGCCCGGCAAACCTTCTGGACCGGGAATACCTTGCGAGCCGGGCCCTCCGGCTGGCCCTATGGGACCTCTGGGACCTGGATCGCCTGGGTATCCGTCGGCGCCACGAGGCCCGGTCGGCCCCGGAAAACCTCGAGGCCCTTTCGGCCCCGGTGGACCCGGCGTACCTTTTCCACCCTGAGAATTCGTGTGATATAATAAAAATAAGAGGGAAGATTTCGAGGGAAATTCAGTTTTAGGATGCTACGTTTGCGCGATGAATAAGTAAATAAATTAAATAAACGTACCCCGGGTGGACCAGGAGGTCCTCGCAAGCCTGGAACACCCATTGGCCCGTCTCGTCCCGGTTCACCTTTCTGTCCAGGACGACCGGGAAGACCGTCCAATCCGTCGTAACCTCGATCACCTTTCCGCCCAGGTGGACCCGGAGGACCCGAGAAACCATCCCTACCCTGGTATAAAAGTTTCATTCGTACGTATGATTATATTATACTACTCCATCCGTCTTTTTTTAATCCAAAATAAATTGGAAGTAAACTTACGCGAATACCTGGCGCCCCTGGAAGACCTTTCTCTCCCTTCATACCAGGACTACCAGAAATACCTTGATCTCCGATTGGACCCGGCTCTCCTTTGAAACCGTCCGGCCCCATTTCACCCTAACGCGATGAGAGGGATAAAGAGGAATCGAAACAACAAGAGAAAGAGAGAGAGAGATGGAATCGTTAAGCGCAATACCTTGTCTCCTTTTTCGCCACGATCCCCCTGCGGAGCTATTACTTCTTCCCTCATTCCTTGGAACGGTTCCAGAGGGCCGGGCGTTCCGGGAGGTCCTATCTCTCCCTTCTGACCTTTGTCTCCTTTCGGACCCTCGAACGCAAGACCCATATTTCCCTTCTCTCCCTTTTGCCCTTGCAATCCTATTGGACCCTGGAGATGACAATGAATTTAGAATCGTTAGAAACAATATCGATACGATTTCGTACGACGATGATGGCGATCGTTGCTTACAGGTGGGCCACGCTCGCCCTTCGATCCTGGAAATCCGTGTTCTCCTTGCGGTCCCGGTGGACCCGGGGGCCCTCTCACACCGTCGATACCGGGCTCACCCTTCTGACCCACAGGGAATCTGCCGGCGAAACCTGGCTGACCCTTTTGCCCCTTCAGCCCAGGAGGACCTCGAAAACCGCGGGGACCGACCTCTCCGGGATAACCTCGCGCACCAGGCTCACCCTGAATCGATCAGAATCGTACGATAAACATGTGTATGTATATTTATATATAGGACAAGGAGGGCAAAGATAGGATCAAGGTGAACGTACGTCTGTTCCATTGCAACCGTCACGACCCGGAATACCTGGAGCCCCGGGCGGACCTTGAACCCCCGGTACACCAGCGATACCAGTGAATCCAGGTATACCCATTTTACCCTAGAAAGAAAGAAAGAAAATTGGTGCAAAGGAAAATAGATATTTGTAAAAAGAGTAATTTGGAAAGTAATTTGGAAAATTTGTACTCGACATACCCTGTCACCTTTCGTTCCACGCGGTCCCTGAGGACCAGGTTCACCTTTGTCCCCTTTTGGCCCCAACAGACCTTCCGCGCCCGGAAATCCCCTCTGCCCTTTCGGCCCCTGTGGTCCCAATATACCTGGTGGTCCCTGTGATAAACAAATAAATAAATGAAGATAGATGATCTATCGAGTACAGATGGATGGATACATGTATATATATATATTGGAATCACTCACTCTGGAGCCTTTCTCCGCGAAACATTTGGGCACGCAGCAAGCCGATCCGGTGCAATTCCGAGGTGGGATCTGTCCCGGGACCGGTACAACCGTGTAACTGCTCGGATAAGTGTCGGAATCCCCAGCCGCGCCGTATCCCCCTCCTCCACGCTGCGAATATCCACGCTGATCGTAGGGATCCGCTACGCGTCCGTAATCGTCCCTTGATCCATAAGTTTCTCGGTATCCACTCCCGTAAGAACCTCTGCTGCCCTCCCCCTCTCTTCCGTAAGAGTCCTCGTAACCTCGAGACCTTCCGTAAGTGTCGCCAGATTCTTGATTGTAAGGATCCAAAGGGATTTGTTCTCGGCCTTGATTGTACGATCCTTGATCGAAGCCGGCTGACAGCAAGAGATTAGATTCCGGTTAGAATAGTAGTAGTAGTAGTAGTAGATGGACCAAGTACGCGAGAATCGGAGAATTGGAAGTGGATCGGAATGAATTTGAAACCGGTGGTGGTTGCAAATAGCGAGAGAATAATGGGGGGATGGGGTACATGGCGCGATCGATGCAATTTTGATGGAGTTGCCAATGTTGGAAATTCGACGGAGTTGGATCGACAAAGTTCGAATAAGTATTTTTTATCGAAAATTCTTAAAGACCAGGGGGATTAAATTAATGCGTGGCTGAAAATATAATTAATTTAAAAATAAACGACGAATTTCGAAAAAGTTATGCCCGTGAAAGTTTTACGAAAGTGATCCGATTTTCGAGGACGACGTGAATTTTACATCTATCTTCGAAATTCAACATTCCACTGGTGAAGCTAGTTTAAATTTTATGAAACATCGTAAATTTGTACGCGCACGATAACCGCTGATTAATAGGAAACTATTATACAACGCTTTAAGGACAAAAGATAAACGGTCCCGTTAATTATCGGACCGAAGTAGAATTTTGAAAATCAGATTACTTTTAAAGGGGATAAATCTAAACATTTTCTGAATTGATATTGTATCGGAGAAATTGTATTGGTGTTAAATCTTATAAGAGATGCAAAAAAAAGAAAAAGGAATCGACAGATCGAGAAACGAAATATTAAACGAATTGTATTGTTTATATATAAATCTTCATTTGTCTTAATAACATCTTGTTCCTCGGAATTACAATATTACCATAATTGGTGTGATATCCTCCCCCGGAATCGTCGGTTCTTTGACCGTAATCGTATCGATCATCGTCGGTCGGGCCTTGATTGCTTAAGTACCGCCTGTCCGCTTCATCCGAACCTAGGAATTAAGATGCGAAATAAATTAAAAATTAAACGTTGTGTCAAAATCCAATGTCGAATAAAAAGGAGGAAAAAAGAGGGGAAAAAAAATTAAACGAGAGAATTCAACGAGAAAAGTAAATATAATACCAAATACCAAACGGAAAATTAATTAAATAATTTTTGTAGATTTTGGATTGGTAGAAAAAAATTCCGAGGTCGGAATTTTTTCATTCCATGTACTTTTTAACAAATCTTTTTGCAAAGATAATCTTTCGTTTGGATAATGTATAAAACGAATGTAAAAAAAAAAAAGAAAAAAAAGAAAAGATATATCCATGCATAAAGGTAAAAATATTATGCTATTAAAATTGTTCTTTTTTTTTTTCCATTCTCTATAAAGGAAATCGAGAAAAGATAAATTCTATGGTTACCTTCGTTATTCGTAACAAAAGTTTTCCATCGTGGTGAAATATTATAATCGTCATCGGTATTGTTCGGTTTTCCGATATCACCCCGTCCGAGAGGAACAACAGGCGGAGGATTGTACGACCATGACGTATGATTATATTGCTGGAAGAAAAATGTATAAATGAAACGCAAATTAAGGGAAGAAAATTGGATTTGTATAATTTTTTCCCCCCATCTTTTTCCACGGAAATATCGTAAAATAAATTTCGCGTAGAGAATATACTTTAGAAACGATGTACTACATGTTCGATAATCGATATGGAAGTACGCGATGAATTTATCGACTGAGATCCAAAGATCCGACGGACCTCGAACGATCTATAAACTACTTTACCGACAAACTACGTATATCGATGAGCGATAATCCATTCTAAAAATTTTCTTTCTTTAATATTTTTGCTTACAGAAATTGATCGTCGTTATAATTGGCCTAAAAAAATAATTATGAACAATTTGATAAGAAACGATAAGAAGAAGGGATAATCAGAACGATAATCAGAATCGGAACAGATAAAATAAAATAAATTATAATACTATATTTATATTATTAAAGAATAAAAGAAAAACGCTATTACCCGTTAAGATATAAATTTTATCGTGAATTTTAATTTTTACAAATTTTGTATAAAAATATTGAGGAAAACGTATATATATAGTTGAAAAAAAAAAAAAAAAAAGAAAGAAAAAAATGTCGATGTAACGTGACTCGACTCGATTAAAAATAAAAGCTACATTAAACTAACCACACTGTAATGTGAAAACGTACTAAGCTAAGCATATGTATCAAATATAAAGATTAAACGTATTTTCAAAGCATCTTCTTACGTCTTAATACTTCTAAGATAACGGTCGATAAGTTATTACATACGTTTCTTATATGGCAGAGCACGTTTCATTTTTAACCCGTGAAATTTTTATCCTATACTTTTATATATATATATAAAATTTATTCTCGATACGAGAAAACTTAATATGGATCGTCGAGCATCGAATATCGTAATTGCGTCGATATCAACGTATCCATGTTAAATTTTATTCGGATCGAAACATGCCGATTGTTCGAAATATCGCTCGACGTATCAAATATATATATATATATATATATATATATATATATATATATATATATATAGAAGTATATTACGGAGAAAATTATTCGAATGGAGATATTTTTCGAGAAGGAGGATCGATCTACGATATCTCGATCTGCGATCCGTTCCACGTCCGGCGATCACAATACAGAAATTAGCTCGGTCCAGCGGATGCGTCATCGCGTTCGCGGAAAGTCATTGTCTTGCCCTCATTTTCACGTTTTATCCTTTTTAAGTTTCGGGATGGAACGCGCTGACAGGAAGCGCGGAGAGATAGCGTTCGCTCGTTATCGTTTCGAAATGACGCGCCGTACGCTCTGTTCCCCCTTTGATTCCCTTTCTGGCCACGCTTATTAACGTTTCCCTCGAAAAAGATGAATGAAAGTGTGGGTATTATCGAAACGGAAGATACTCACGAGAGAGAGAAAGAGAGACAACGTCTTGGGAAAGTTCGAGAAAGGAAACGAGGGAGAAAAAGCCGATATAGATTAACCGATTTTTCTTCTCCATCATGTTTGAATCGCGTATCGTTTTTCAAATCTTCGTTCCAGAATAATAGCGCGGGGTAGCGCGTGTTACGATTTAGCCATTGATAATACGATAATTCGCAATGGCCTCGCGACCAGTTAAACGCGAAACAGATTTGACTGACATCATTGCTGAAAATACGTTGGGGATTATTATTACGCTTCTTTTCGATTTCTGCGTGCCGTTCCGTTAGAAATCAAAATTTTCTTCTTCTTCTTCGAGATTCGCGTCGTTGCGAATCGTTGACCGATCGAGGCGAGGTCGAGTAATAAAATTTCGGAAATAGAGTTCGATAGAAGCGAGTCAAAACGATGGAATTTAACGGTAATGGTAAACGGAACCTAAGTGAAAATAGCAATTGACGTTAAAAAGAGAAGAACAAGCACGCTATGAATACGAAATCGACATAATTATCATACGATAATATACTTATTTCCAAACAATGAATCACGTAGATATTACGTAGCTACGTTAGCGTTAAATTATTCCATTTCGCTTTAATCTACGATGATGGAAGATAAAAAGTGAAAGAGGAAAAAAAATTAGCTTCAACGTCACCGTCATCCGTCCCCTGATCCCCTGATTTACCCCGATCGCGATCTAAAATCAATTAAATCGACGTCTAGAGAAAACTAGAATTTTCGCTCGCCTCGATCGGTAAAATCGTCGAACCGAATCACGCGTATTTTTATTCTCCTCCAGCGAATCCATCCGATCTCAAGTCCAATTTTCTTATTCCAGATTCCAGGGACAAAGATTGCTATCTTCCCGCGATGGTTCAACAAATCGTCCCTTTTCGTATGTTGGCTTCTTTCGCGATTACGTAACCGAGAATCGCAAAACGCGGCACAGCACGACGTTGTTACCTCTTGCGATGTTTTCGCGGCTCGGCGCGCGTTTAAATCGCGAATCGCGAGTCAACAAAGCGTAGGACGAGAACCCTACGCGAATTCATCGGTCGAACAACAATCTTTACGACGCGAAACATATCCGCGAGATGAAGAGAATCGAGCGATTCGCTTCGCCTCGTTCCCTTCTCGAGATAGCGTGGAATGTTCCGTCCATTCCGTATCTCCAACGGTATCTTTGTTGTCTTAAAATTTTTCTAGTCCCGAGACTCTTCTTATTTAAGTAATGACCACCTATCCTCGCAGATACGACGATCGCTTCTTTGCCAACGATAACCGTACAACAGATATCGGAAAGCTATCTTTTTCGAAAAAAGAAGAAGAAGAAGAAGCGTTGAAATCTGAATTAAAAATTGAAAATTCGATCAAAAACGATCCGTAATATAATATCCATCGCGTTGTTATTCCTCGTCTCGCAATTCTTGCACGCCGTTAATTACTCCTCTTCCAACCGTGAAACGAGACGTGCATACGCGAGATCGTAACAACTGTCCGTCGTAATCGCGATCCCATCGGACGCGATTTATCTCTCGAGTTATGCCCCGTTCGAGAGCCTTTAACGCGCAATCGACTCGACGACGAACGATCATCATCAATCCCGCGGCAACCGTTCCGTAAACCCGTTTCTCCGGCTAAACACTTTCGCCACGACCCGAGCCGCGTTCCCGCCTCGCGAAATCATTTTTCACGTTTCACGCTCGTACTCGAAAAATTAAAAACCAACGTTCAGATAACGACCAAACATTTTGTTACGGTATATATCTCCGCGGATAACGCATCCGATGATCGATATTACGAACGATGCACCGTACGAGAAGGGAAAAAAAAGAAAAGAAAAATTAATCTACTATCGAAATAAACAAAATATCGTTATCGAATCGAGCCTTGAGATATCGAGAGAGAGGAAGCCAGAGGGATCGACGTAAAAATCGATCGATTTAAATCCTCTGGAAGGAAAGATGGATGTAATCGGTGGACGAAAAAGAAAAGTCGGACACTCGAAAGGAAAGGTTTTTCAGACAATGATGAGGATCCAGGCAGCGTGGTCAATTGCCAACTATTTTCAATAGTGACTAAGGTTGGTGGTTCGCGTGTTCGTGTACGTACGCGTATGTATGACGCGGTTAATAAAATTACACACACCGGCGCGGTTACGACGCCTCGTAGGCGGACTAGTCGCTAACAGACGACTGCCCTATTTCGAATTTAACACCTTTCCATCGTTGGTAGACGACAAATCTGGTAAAACGTTGTTATCGCATCCGCGACCGATGTTCGCGTTATCGAGGCTCGCCGCTCTCGATCCGCGCCGCATACCGAAAATAAGCCGGTTAAAAAAAGAGGGACGATGCTCTATTCGCGTAATCGAGATTTTATATATTTTCTCTCGTCGAAGAATTTTTCTCAAAATTGTATATATTTTCCAAGCGAAAATATATCCGCGCTTAAAATAAAAACGCAGTTCGGATTCCTTGGATAGAGCGAGGAAAAAATTGGAAAAAGATATTTCGGAGAAATACAGTTCTTCGAAATCGTGCTAACTCCGTCGAAGCGAAGAAGAGGGAAAGACTATTCGCGGAGAGAGATAAATCGTGATGATTTCCTCGATATTAAAATATAGGATTGGAAACGTCGTCGAAGCTTTATCGAAGGTGAATGAATTAGCTGCATATTATCCATTTATGCCAATTTGTGTCAATGTTACAGCGATACACGAAAGATCGTTCAAGCTTCTGCTTAATTAAATTACCGTTTGTATCTGAACGACGAGTATAAGTTCAAAAATACGAAGAGGAATGCGATATATATATATATACATACACGCGATTATATAAATTTCCGATAAAAGATCTATTTGAGAAATAAAAATTGGACGATCGACGAGCGGAAAGGAGCGATAAGCGAATAGCGCGTTATCGGAAAGATTATTTGACGGAGTCGGAGTTGGACGCGACGGAATCGCGACGCGAAAATCGCAGGCGCGTCGTGGCGAGAGGAAAGAAAAGGCAGCTAGTTCTTCTAATCGATCGAGACGCGGAGATCCGTCGCGACCTTGGCTTTCCATCCAGCTTTTTCGCGACCCGATCGGTCCTCGATCGGGCGAAACAGCAGGGCGGACAAAGGAGGAGAGGCGGAAGGTCGGATCGCACGCGCCACGAAACGCGATCTCCTCTCTACTCGATCGGGTTCGTTGTGCACGTGCATCGACCGTCGTCATCGATGAACGAATCGTCGTCGTCGTCGTCGTTGTTGTCGTCGTTGTAATTATTGTCGTGGCGGATCGAACGGAACGGAACGCGGCGTGTCAAAATGTCCAACGATTGAGCTAACGATTCTACGTACCCCACTCGCTATCCCGGCCAGGAACACTGCGGATGCGACGAATCTGAAAAGAATACATTTTTCGTAATTATTCGCATCGCGATCGTGGCGATCCAAGCGATCATCCCATTTTTCTCGTCCATCTTTCTCTTTTCGATTAATCCAAGAATATCCAAGTTAGAAATGAGAGAGCAAAAAGTTGGAAGAGGATAGGGGAAGGGATTTTTCTCAATAAAGCGATCTCGTATCGAGGAAAAGGGAAAAAAATTCGTATGAAGCAATTACGAGAAGTCGAATCGCGAGAAAACTTGATACGAGGAGGATCTAAAATAAACGGCGAGAAACGAAGGAGAAGGGAAAAAAAAAAATTGTGGACGGCGAGCATACGTTTCCCTGTTGAAATATCGGAAACGCGTTGAGAGAGAAATAATCGACTCGATTGACGGCGCGCGCGAGTCTCGTCCTTGAAATTTCGCATCCGTCGGGATCCGGATAACGGGGGGATGAAAGTGCCCCCTCTCGTGTCGTTAAAATACCTATGGCGCGTGCACGTTGGAGAAAATAAAGGGGATACAGGGGAACAGGTAGCGGAGAGAAAGAGAGAGAGAGGAGACGACAACCGGGGGAAAAAAAAAAAGAAAAAGCAAGACGAGCGGAGAAGAGAAGAGAATTATCCGATCGCGAGATTGGAGATCGGTATATAACGGTCGGAAGAAGAAGAAGAAGAAGAAGAAGAAGAAGCGCTTCCGTGTCACGCGGAATGGGAAAAGCGCACCGCGAGCACGACACCGAAAGCACGTGTATCCGCGCGATGTATACGTAACGACACAGGTTGACGAACCGACGAGTACGGTAAAAGGGAAGAAACGGAAGGAAGGAAGGAAGGAAGGAAGAAAATGCGCGCGAGGAGGAAAAAGAAGAAAGAGAGAGAGAAAAGAAGAAGAGAAGAAAAGCGAGGAGAGAAGAAGTGGCAACTCACCGCAATCCCAACCGGGTCATTTCGAGCTCCCTATTCCTGGACGGGTCTAGGGAGCCGAAGAACACAGGCTAACAACACGAGCACCGCACCGACAGGCAGTCACAAAATATCGCGGGGAAGCCGGGACCGAGTAGACGTGGTGTGTGGACCGTCCCATCCAGGGAGGGCTCTGAATGAACGTCGGGTGGAGGGAAGGAAGGTGGAGGCGGCCGCCGAGCCACGCCAGCTAGAATTCCTCCGCCGAAAGGATCGGGACAGAGAAGAAGAGGCTTCTCTCGGTTCCGCGAGACCTCGTGTGCCTCTCGCGCTGTTCGCGCGCTCTTTCCGTCTCTCCTCTCTCTACCTCCCCCGCTCTCGCGTCCCTCTCCGCGCACACATATATATATACGCGCGCAGCGCACACACACACACACACACGCATACACGACTCTCTCTCGTGGCCACAGCGGAATCGAACTCTCCAGCCTGCCTCCGCCAACTGCGGCGGGACCACCAGATACCAGCGCCAGGGCGCGACAAGGAAGGAAGGACAGAAGGAGAAACCGAAACGGGAGAGGAAGGGAGTAGGAAGAGAAGAAGATCGAGAAGTGTTGCGCCGCTGGAGAGAGGGAACCGAGAAGAAGAAGAAGAAGAAGAAGAAGAAGAAGAAGAAGAGGAAGAGGAAGAAGAGGAGGAGGAGGAAGAGAAAAGGAAACGAGGGAGGAGAGGAGGAGGAGGAGGAGGAGGAGGAAGGTGGTGGTGTTGTCGTCGAGGTGGAAGAGAGAGAGAGGAGGAGAGGATTGGTGACCGGGTCGAGGCAAGCTCGGTCGCGCGTCGCACGAGGACTGTTGCACGGGCCGAGGCGATGTCGATCGCCGCGTAGACCTCTCCGAGCGAACCGTACGAGTAGAGCGGAGAACGAGAGGGGGAGCGTTTACCCACCACCGTGACGCGGTCGGACGCGCAAGGATACAGCTTGGCCGAGAGAGAGAGAGAGAGGAGAGAGGAGGGAAGAGAGAAGAGAGAAGAGCAGCGCCTCCTCCGCCGCTGACTTAGGCCTGTCTGGTTGCGCGAAGCTGCGACCGATCCAGGAGGAGGACGGGCCAAGCGGGCCGTCTGTCTGGCCCTTGGACACCGCTCATCGACCATCGGCCACCGCGTCGTCTCGAGAGACGCGACCAACTCTTGCATCCAGGTCCACGAGCCATCGTGCACGCCGCATCTCCCATCTTTTCGCCTCGTCGTAGTCTCCTCCGTTCGCGAGGAGAGCCCAACCTGTCCTCAACCTCGTTCGCGACGCTGCTCCACCGGCGCAGGTACACCGAAACCGGAACAACGACGGACGAGAACCGACAGGTCGAAGGAGAGGAAAAACAAGAAGTAGAAGAAGAGGAGGAGGAGGAAGAAGAAGAAGAAGAGGAAGAGGAAGAAGAAGCGGTAACAAAAGAAGAAGAAGAAGAAGGAGGAGGAGGTGGAGGAGGAGGAGGAAGAGGAAGAGGAGGAGGAGGAGGAGGAGGAGGAGGTGGAGGAGGTACGATGGTGCCTAGGGCCAACGCAACCCGCGGGTTACGTTCGTTCCCGGTTGTCCTGCGAGTCACCTGCGTCCTTGCCCTACTCGTCGTCACGTGGATACCGGTCACCGAAGCTGTGGTGAGTCCTTGAAACATCCCGCTTACCTACACCTCGCTTCTTCGTTCCTTCCTTCGATTCTAAAGATCTCTTATTCCCGAAACACGTTCTCTTACCCGCTTCATCGCTTTTTCTTCTTTTTTTTCTTTTTTCTTTTTTTGCACGTCGTGTACTCCATGACATTACGTACAACTTCTAACCTCGTCGCTCGTTCTTGAACCTTAGCGAGAGAGGGAGGGAGGAAAGGAGGGGGGGGGGAGAGAGAGAGAGAGCGGAATTAACGTCGATTTCGCTAAAGTGTCCAGTTTATCCAGTGGTACGTTTATACTCCGTTTCCTTCGACGACGATAATTACTTAGTTATTTCGATCGTCGATCGTCGAGTACGAATGAACGATGAATGAACGAACTTTCGCGCAACTAGGTATCTCGGTTATCGAGAGACGAGATACCGGTTCGTTCGGTTCCCGCGAGAAAGCGTTTCCTCGAGGGAAAGAGAGGGGAGGGGAGGGGACGAAGATGAAGAAGGGAAGAGAGAGAGAAAAAGAGAGAAAGGGAGAGGGAAGAATAAAGGATTCGAATTAAATTATCGCGAATTTTCGCTATTCCGGAACACAGGCAAGAAATCGGAAAGCTCGGCGTTATCGCTTATATAGGAACGCGAGAGCGAATTTCTATCCGCGGCGCGAGACCTAGAAAGCGAACGCGATCGACAACGATCGTTGCGTTAGCCACGTTTTATTAACGTAGGTGAGGACGAATTAGCCGGAGACGACGTAATGTCGGTCGAGCATCTGGAATTCGCGCCGATCTATAAGAACGTTGTTAAGAACGAGCACGATCCCAAGGCACATGCGCGTGGGAATGCCGGCTACGAGATCGATCTCTCGATCCACTCCGATTCCAAGATCCGTTAAAATTCGTTATAAATATCACTTTTCACATATATCGTATTCTATCTCGTGTCGTATTTTTTTTCGTTTGAATTTTCCAAATTTTTCCTTCTCACAATTTCGGTTTTTTTTTTATCCTCGGAATAATTCGTTTTCTCCAAGTAAGAATAACGAATACTATAGTGAACAGTTTTTATCGATTCGTAAATATTTATCTTTACGATTTTTAGTCACTGCCGGATAAAGAGTTGGAGAAGGAAAGGAAAAGAATTCGGGATACATTAACGAACGAACGGTAACGAACACGGTACGATGTATTTCGATTCCATCCGTTAATATTTTTCCAAGATAGGCGTGAACGAGGCAGCGATCGTTTGAATTTCATTCGTTGCGTATCGATTATGTACGTAAAAAATCACCTGCTTGTGTACATATATATATACATGCGTAATAATAAATTCTTGTAACATTCTCAAAAAATAGATATATAGGTCGCGTTATCTGTGCGAACTCGTTTCGAATTGTTTACAAAGAAGTTACTTTATCGTCTTTTTTTGTGAAATCGTATCCATGTTAATCCATCGGCGAGAAGGCGATTTTTCGATCTAATTTCGATAATATACATATATAGGAGAGGGGAGGAGGGACTTTTTTCGCATTCTCGCCATTTTTCGCATCTTTATAATAATTGGCCGTGCATAATAAATATTATTTGGTTTTGGCGTAGGTTAAGCGTATCATTTCCTCGATTTCGCGAAACAAATCGTATTATGTCGAATCTATGGAGAATGGGCGCGTATACAAACGCGAATCGCCTCTTCCGATGAGTGGAATTCACGTGTGACTCGTGCGTGATGTCACAAACCGTTAAAAGCGTTTATCTTGAGAGCGGAGGTTATGAATAATGTATGCGGGGGTATTTTTGCAATTACACGGAAATTTACGCAACAATGTAATCGTATTGCGTAACCAATTCGCGTTTCGCGTGTTCCAAGATATTGGCGATATTCGTTGATGGTTTTTCTTTTGATCCTCTCCTTTATTCGTGGAAAAAAGGGTCGCGGGCATCTTTCATTCGAGATTGGAAACGCACGGTGAATTTTTCTAAAGTAAACTACACACACCTCTTTTATATTTAGTCATCGGGCGTCGGGGCATAGCCCTCTTTTATAGCTCCGTATATAACACGTGTGTAAGTCCAGTTATTAAAAGCACAAGTACGAGTGACGTCAGTACCGGTGCTTACCGATTACCCACCATTACGAACGATCAAATTTGGAAATTGGCAAACTTTCCGTTTCTCTCACTCGTCCGATGCGAAAATGAAAAATTGCAGAACCGAATTTTTCCTCCTTCATCGAGTCATCGCTTTTCCATCGATCGCCAATTGTCATTCCTTCCCCTCCCTCCCTTCTTATTCTCCTTCCTCTTTTTATTTTTCCCTTAAATCAAAAGATTTATATATCTCGACTCGAGGCATCTCGACTTCTTTCCATTATCTCGCCTCTCCAGTCTTCTATAATTAGCGTCCCACGTTTTCGTATCGATCGATGCGTTACGATGATACGCGTTGTAAATTTCGTTCACGTACGATTACGATACGATTCGATGAAGACGATATTGGATGCTCGATATTTCGAAAGAGATGGATTGTTGCTAATAAACGAGTCGAACTTTGAAAGGAAGTAATGAATAAAATAGATTTTGTTGCATCGATCGATTTTCGAAAAATTATTATTCCATTCGTCGGATGTTAAAAAAACATTGAGATGAAATAGCGAAATGAAAAAGGAGGGAAGAATCGGAAGAGGAACGATAATAATAATAACAACAAGGAGCGATAAGCGTACAAGTTTTGAAACGCGGAAAACGGATGGTTTCTGTAAACTGGTTGGGCTATCGGTTGCATCTTCCTCTATCTCGTTGAAATCACCCGGTAAACAAGCGTGTAGGCGATTTCGACGCCTGAACCGAGTGCACATCCTTTACGAGGCATAAAAGAAGATAACTGTCAACGTGTAGGGTGGCGGATGGGAATGGAATAAAACGTTAGGTCAAAAGGTTTTACGCATTTTTTTTTTTTTCCGAACCCCGACAATGGCCCGTTATGCTGCCGAGTTATTCAATATCGTGAGAAATAGTTCGGAAAGGGAGCCCCTCTCGACGGCCTTCTTCCCGGCCGTCTCCCTTTTCTACGAACGAGAAATTTTCCCTTCGAAAATCTCTCATTGATCCACGCGACAATGAAAATCTGTAATATAAATCTATCTATTCGATTTCGGGAATCGTGTGTTCGCAAACTGTTCGATCGTTCCAAGAATTTCCAAGATTTTTCCAGATTTTTTCAGATTTTTCGAACGAAACGGAAGAAATGGAAGAAGAAAGGAAAGATTCTTCTTCTTCTTTTCTATGATATACTTCGATACTTGAAATACTCAATTATAAAGTGTAATAAATTCACGTTGATCGAATAATTTGTTATAATCGACACGATCGATCGGTTGTATATAATATATCCGTTCGAAGATTGCCTTTGTTCTCGAAGAAGGAGCGAGGAAATCGGGAATTGATCGGCGCAACAACGCGTTCCTTCCTTCCTTCCTTCCTTCCTTCCTTTCTTTAGAAAAGAATGGGAGGAACGAGGATACGTTTAAAGATTATTATTATTATTATTATTATTATATAGCTTCTCGATTTCACCCGTTTTCGTTGATCTCTCTTGATTTTCCGGCGAAGAAACAAAGAAGCGGCGAACCAAACGACCGTTGCTTATTGCACACTAACAATACCGTACTTACTATTCGCAAAGTATACGAGGAAACTGCTATAGAGGCGGTTATTTACATAGGTATATAATAGAAGGTTGTGTTACCTTGACTAACCGAGAAAGCTTGCATCCGAGACACGCGATACACAGCTCCGGTTAAATATTCGTTCACGTGGGTCGTTATTACTAAATTATGCGTGAAACGGAGACACTTGGTCATCGCTACCTATAACCGAGATATCGGCAAATAATACAAACGCACGACTAATTATCATTAGACTCGTATATTGTATTCTCCTTGTTGTTTCGATTCAATCGTCCGGTCGATAAATATTCGTTATTTGAATTAATCGATCTGTTTTTACACGATAAATTTCAATTTTTGTATATTCGGGAGGAAAAAGATATCGCAATTTGTACGATTTTAAAAAATTTTAAAAGATATTTAAGATTTTATCAAGAGATTTCTTTTCGATGTTTTCAAAAGAGAGAGAGAGAAAATAAAATACACGTGTCGTTTTATATTTTCTCCAATAAATATTATAAACGAAAAAAAAAAAAGGAACGTTTCCTTTGAACGAGCGATATATTACGAAATAATTGACGACTTGGTCCGTGATATCTGGGATTTCTGTTGCTCCGTAGGAAGAGTCTGCCCCTGATAACGATAAACTTTTCCTGTTGTTGTCGCGTGGAGACAATCACGACGCCGAGGATGCACTGCTCGTTCCATCTTCCTCGTGGCGTAAAACAACCCTGTATATTTGACGAGATAAAAATTTGCGTGACATCGCATTCACGGACATTCATGTGAACAATGCGGCGACGTCCCGATTAATTTTAATTACGTTACAAAAATTTATCGCATTTTCTTTTTTTTTTCTCCCCTCGATAACGCCTCGTAATAGAAAACGGATGTTTCAACGATGCTTTTTATTCCGCACGTGATCCAATCTCGAACGAAGGATGCCCACGCCGTGGCCATCTTCCCGGAATATTTATACGTATGTATATACGCGTTCCTTCTACGTATGGAAAAATGCTCGGTTTCTATACGAATTCTACTCTCACCTGCATTTCACGATGCTAAATACGTAAGCTTGTTCCACCCACGCGAACGAGAAGGAAGTCGAGTAAAAATAGGGAAGAAGTGTGCTATCCTACGATGCTTTAGTTACGAGCAACTGTAAGCGATATTTACGCCATCTATCTCCTCTATCGTTCCAATAACGATTAGTAAGAATACGAAAGGATCGTAAGGGAAACGAGCAAAAAAATTCTTCGACACCATTTGTATTTAAATCTACAAATTTTTATTTACACGTTCGTTCTCTCTCTCTCTCGTTTATGTCATCGATGTCGCGAAGATAATTGACAAATTTAAAGCTTTATCAATTCGTTTAACGGATATGTGAAATATTGTAGATTTTCAATTTAATCGATCGATTCATAAATCGAGAGATCAACAGATTCGAAGTGTAAGCAATACGTACGATCAGATGTCATCCGAGCAACGTTTCCTAAATTGCAGCTATATTAATGAAAGCGTCCTTCGTAACGTGGAAGTCTCCCAATATTAGAAGTTACCGACACATTAACAGATTGATGGTAAAACGCGTTATACGAATGACATCACCTTCTAGAATTGTTGTATGCAAATACGTCATTGACCATCATTAACCCCATTATGTTTATGCCTCGTGCCGGCCAATTTTTTTTTCTCGTTTCAACCGATACCCAACGCAAACATTCTTTTGATGAAAGAAAACGAATTCATTTCGTCCCGATTAATCAATGGCAATTTATAACACGAGTAGTATTATAACTTTGTAGCAAGTGTAATCGCGCGTGATAAATCCAAATTACTTTAATTTCTTTCCTTCTTTCTTTTTATCCTTCCGTATTCGTCGAGCGACGAATCGAATACAAAAATATTTAGATTGATAGATATCGACGATAAATAATTAATGACGAAGGATAAGGAATGCGATATCGATACGATGGTGATCAATCGGTAGCGCGTGTAATACGTAATTTCAGACGTGACGTCATACAAATATTTATACGGTTGGGATACAATACGATACAATCTATTTATGGGGCTGTGATAGATCAGCGTGCTGTAAATTCGAGAAAAGCGAGCTACGAGCTACGCTTAGAAACCGTTCCAAGAAAAAAAAAAAAAAAGAAAGAAAGCGTAGTCGTTGGAGTCGTAAGTTACGCCCTTCCTAGTATTTATACGTTACGTCACAGGTCGGAGGACGGACGAATCGTCAACAAAGAGGCGACACAAAGACCTATACGTATATATATGTATATACTTAATAAATAGAATAAAATATCGCACGATAGAACGTTTGATCATTTACTTGGATCGTCATCGCTAATTCATATGTCAATTATTCAAAAAGAAGCGACATCTGCCAATGACATCACGATCTGATCTCATTCGTTGCAAATGTATTAAGTTGCATCCAACAACGTTATCCAACGAGCACCGCGTTAAAAAAAAAATAAACAGCTTCAATTATCTAATAATTTTCCCAACGAAAAGATCGTGACAAGATCGCGACAATTTGATTACGTAATACGATTAGTATTTGGCCAATATTTGGCCTGTCCTTCCGTGTAAAATCTCGATCAAGCGCTATCTACGCTTGTATCTTTTTTTATCTATACAATAGGGATCATAATCGAGACGGATCTGTCGGCAACTGACCATTAAAACGATATTAGTTCCATAGCTCGAAGACCGTTTGCGCGTGACATCACAGTCTAAAATTATTTATTAACAAATGCGACCGTTTATTATGTCGTATCTTTGGTTACTTAATTGTTGTACTTGTTCGAGGACGTTGATATCGCACCATAAACGACCTTTCTCCTCTTTATGGAAAAATATATTCGAGCATTTCGACTTTGGTAAAACGAATCAATACTCTCTCTCTCTTCTTTACCAATAATAAAATTTGCAATCAATGTTTAGATATGATAATTTTAATTCGTGGTTCATTATGTAACGTTATGTATCGGCATAAGAAGAACCGAGAGAATTTATCTTGCGCGAGAGAAAAATATTCTTTCTCTTTCCGATCGAATTATCGAAACGAATATATATAATATGAATAATTCGTGTCATTTTTTTCCCCTCCGTTTTTACACACAATAAGGAAAGAGATGTTACAACCAGTTACGTAATTTCAATATTGGACGTTTAGCTCTTCATATTCTTTATTCTTCAGCGACGTTTTCGAAGGAATAAAAAAAAAATGAAAGGAAATATTATATTCCTCGAAAAATATTTCCACGCTGAAATATATTTTTGCAATGGTAGTCAGCAGTGAAGTCAGACTCGTACACGGAGGTCAATCACGTCGTCGTCGTCCCAGGCTATACGATACGAATTCTCGTAAGCTATCAGTGACATCACTGTTACTTTTACGAGTTGTTTATCACGAGCATGAATGAAACAGTTCAGCGTGACAATCGAAGATAATACCAAGTACTCGAGAGGAAGGAATTCCTCGAAGGAGAATAGGAGATTCGTTTATTGCCGTGCCGATAACTCATCGCGCGTGCACCACCACCCCCTCGTCGTCCTCGTCCACGTCAACCCTTGCTTCTTCCTTTCGTCCCTCGGTGTTTCGTTTCTCGGTAAAAGTTCGAGTTCTCTGGGAGGAAGAAGAAGAAGAAGAAGAAGAAGAAGAAGAAGGGAAAAAAAAAAAGAAATCAAAAATTAATGAACCGCGGGACGAGTTTATCGCCACGAGGCGGTGGCATGTCGAGCCGCTCGTAAACGCGAGCTACAAAAACCGATACGATGACGACTTTCTGCGTTTCTTGGAAATCGACGATAGCGAGAGCTAATAATAACGGCGATGCCGCTAAGCGCCAATGATTTCGGGGTTGAAATCGATGAAACGCGATTCTCGAATGGTAGCGCGTGATCGATCGATCGATCGATCGATCCGCTTCTTTTTTTTTACTTTCGTCGTACGCGTGAAAGATGAAAGGTTATCGGTTCTCGATCCTTTTCCTTGGCGGGAATTGTGGATGAAATCGGATACGATTCTCGATCCTAAAGTCGGGGTTAAACGTGCGTGGAAAACGTTTGTAACTTCGCGTTGTGAATTTATTACAGGGAACGATAAATAAACAATGTGAAATTTGTCGTTCGATACGTCGTTTCGATACGTGCGTATAAAAAATAAAGATTTCGACGAATCAGCTTATCGAACGTTTATCGTTCGACTTTCTTTTTTTTCTTCTTCTTTTTTTTTTTTTTTTTTCACCAAACATTCGATAATCGCTTGGAACTGCATACGTAACTCCACCGATGTTAAAAATAGACTCGTTATTTCCAAGTAAGAATCGTTCGTGGAAAATATTTTAGATTACCTTGCGTCGCAGTATAACTATTTCTTTCTTTCTTTCTATTTTTTTTTTTTTTTTTATCAACGATTTCTACATAGCTTTCCAGAGCTAGCTTATAAACTAGCTTATAATACTCTAATTCATTCATTCAATGAATAAAGATCCACCCATTTATTAATATCTTGAATTCGGGAAACGACCGATCATCAACGCCTATCTACGATTATTCATCTACGATTATTCATCTACGATTTACGAAATCGAAAGGACAGACGTTCAAATAAATAAATGGCGAAACGAGGACGAGAGAAGGGGAGAATATAGAACGGATCTTTCCGATTTAACCGATGGTTTCGCGATGATCGATCGCGACAGATAAATAGAAGAAGACGAAGAAAGACGAAGAGATTTCGCGAATCGAAAGATTTCGTCAAATTGGTAAATTACATGAGGCTTGGTGTAACGGTGTCACGAGCGTTACCAGAACCAGATCGTTTAATCTATGTGGGACGTTTAAGGGTGGACGCAATCTGTCTCTTACGAAACGTGCTAACCTCGATACACGTTATCTGAAGAAACTCCGGGAGTTCAAGGGGTCTCTCGAATACCATTTCGTTCTCTCTCTCTCTCTCTCTCTCTCTCTCTGTCGCGTAGAGAATCGTGCGTGGAACGTACGACTCTTTCTATTATCGCGCTCCCGGGACGATTCGGTTGAAAATTTGAAAGCGAACCGTGGAAACGGAGCAACGAGGTTAAACGAGTAGATCGATCGATGCGTGAACGTGGTTCGATTTCGGCTCGAGTTGTTCCGGTTTAAATTAATCGGTTTTAAAAGGGAGGCTCTTTAGAAAGTTTCCTCTCCTTTCCTTCTAAACATTTCCTCCTTCTTTTTATTGCCAGTAACTTGTTTACTTTAAGCGGAGAAGAAGCATAGAACTCGGTTATAAAAAAAAAAGAAAGAAAGAAAGAAAAGAGGAAAGACGAGTGATACAATGCGAAATGATAGGAGGCAGGGCGTACGTGGAAGCGGTGGACGATTAGGCACGCGACAAAAGGGATTGGACGATCGACTCTCCACCATGGTTCGGAGGGGGTGGGGGCGAGGATCGATTTCCAAAAATAGGCCGCGTACCGACCGTATATCCGTTTCTATTTCCGCGCGCGTTTACAAGCCTATCCATCCGAGATGCGCTCGCTTCGGTCCCCCGGATATTTTTTCCCGCTCACGCGTCGTCGATAAATTAAAAGGATCTCCCGTCGTTGCTTCTCGTTTCGCCCTGCCTCCTCAATTATTATAACACGCGACGAAAATCCTTTTCCTTCGTTAACGTGCTTTCACCCTTCGATTACGAAATTACGAGAGAGAGCTATAAATGCCAGCTTTATGCAATATTCGATGGAATATTAGGTAATGGATCGCGTGGGTGGTGCTCGAACGGTGGAAACGTGGATCGTTAATAGAGATCGAATTTACCTAATTTAATATTTTCAATTCTAATTCTTTACGAACGAAAGATAGATCGATAATAAAGTTTGCAAAATTTTCAGCTCGTCTTACGTCGAATTATTGACCTTAATCACTTGGCAACGCGTCAAGTAACTTTCATTTTCAATTTTCGTCTCTATTCTTCAGTCGAAACTTGTTACTACCTTTCTATTCTTTCTCTATCATCCGCGTTAACAATTTCTTCTAATATCTCTCGTGATCCTCTCTCGTTAGAATATCGAGGAATGTTTAAAAATTTTTCTTCGCGAATAATTAACGAATCAAACGTATGCGTATCTTGAAATAAGGTTTTGAAACGGGAGATCAATCGATCAATTTCCTCCTTTGATCGAGTAATTTTCGATCGATTCGAAACGATAAATTGAATTATTCAAGATCATTTGTCGTTTCGAATCGACGACAAACGATGTCGAGAGAGAGAGAGAGAGAGAGCGGTTAAAAACAGGGAGTTAAGCGATTGACGAGAATTTTCATGGTGACGAAATGCAGGAAATCGAGTAACGCGACTCTCGTTCTCGTCGAATCGAACGATGGAAAGAGACGAACGACGCGGAGACTAACGTTACAATTGGCGCCAATGTGCGCTTACATGGTCAGAGTCAGTACAGCTAAACTTGACACTTGACTCTTGCGCTAGAAACGTACCACGACCGATTAGAATTGCATCGAAACGTTTAGGGTTACACAGTTCAATGCTAAATGTCGCGATGAGCAAGGGATGTTGCACGACGCGCACTGTGTTCAATCGTACAAATTATATCTAAAATTTATTTTACGATTACACCAGTGAACATTGTTAAGAAATATGATATCGTTCATTAGCGAAATTACGTTTGTAACGAGATACAACGAGAAAGAATGTGCGTGAGAGAGAGAGAGAGACAGCAAGAGATTAAATTTAGAAAAATTGATGCGCGTAACTGTGGTACATTTGTTTTTAAAACAAATCCAATTTCTTTCGTAATAATTCGTTCGTTTAACTCGTAAAAATCATAAAAAAACACAAATACGCACGTATTCCATTTACGATAGAAATTTTCAAATTAACTTCCAATATTCAAATTTATATCGATTAACGAATATATTTATCAAATTTATCGCTTAAATAACGTATTTTCCTATTTTAATTATCTCGGGTAATCAATTTTTCAACGCTTTGATATTATATATTATTTGTCGCATCGTATCGCGACGAAATTTCTTCGATATTTTATGATGAACGGTGAAAGTCAGAATCCAAAAAAAAAAAAAGAAGTTCATTCAGCTGAGATTCTTTATCATCGATCAATCATTTTCCGTCCTTTCGCGTAACAAACTGACTGGAAAACCACGATAAAGAGCGCGAGGATCGATATGATATTTCATTTCGAATTAAAGGGTTGGCAGATTTTTAAACGATTTTGAAACGATTTACGCTTCTCGCGAGAAAGGAAGAAGAGGGATGCGAAGGGGAGGAAAAAGGGATGAGAAAAGGGGAATAATTACGGGTGGAAAGTATGGATAGCGCGAGATGGACTCGCTACACGATTATACTCGTCTCGCGTCGCACGCACACGTAGATTCTTTTATGGGGGTCAGCGTTTCTGGCGGCGGACGAGTCGATTATGCGAGGCCTCGGTTGTACGAGTGTTGATTTCACCCGACCTTTCCGACCCGTTACAACCTCGAATAAAGCCATTTATGGGCCTTTAACTCTTTCTCTCTGATATACCACCACCACCACCACGAGCGTGGATGGAATCGATTCGCACTATTGTTGTCGCGAATTTAATTTATCCGGATGATCGGATCAGAGCCTCGGCGGACGACGCAAGAGAGACTATCTTTTCTCACGTTGAATACGCGAGATATTAAATTAAATTAACAATTTAATGGCCGTAATTTCCAAGTTGGAGCGTTTATCGTCTCGCCAAATACGAAACACGGTTAAACGAGGGAATTTTGACATCCAAGATGGATAGATTTTTGAAGTTTTCGAAGAGATCGAAATCTGTTTTGAAATTTTTCCGAAACGCGATCACGATGGATAGGGAAACGAGGGAACTTGGAGGAGAAGGAATCGAGGGGAAAAAGGTGAATGGAGGAAGGGTGATGGAATTTTTTACACGCGCCATGGTTGTTACGAGGCGAGCGAACCGGCCGCGAAAAAGAGAAAACGAACAAGAAAGGGAAGGAGAAGAAAAAGGAAAAGGGATAAGAGGCCCGTAATCCCCGTTGCCCTGGATGCGCGGTGAGTTTGCATAACGACGACACGCCGTCTTCTCTCTCTCCACTGCTTATCCACTTACCAACCTCTCCTCCGTATCGTACGCACTTTTTTGCCCACGGATTTTTACTCCATTTCCTTTTTCGGCAAAAGAAGCAAGAGGCGAACGCGCGGCTCCCGCTTTCGGAATTGCTCGCCACAAATCATCCGCCCATACTGATATTTTTCTTTTTTTTTTTTTTTCCGTCCTATTTTCTTGTTCGCGAATCGAACGGAAATTCGGATAGAACGAAAATTTCGAATTTTTCCAATTTCGCGTGGAGAAAAAAAAATGCATCGGTCGTATGAATAATCGTAGGGAAATTTTTCAGCGACTCGTGATAATTCGTGCTCGAAATTCAAGGATGCTCAGTTTTCAAGGATACGCGAGCCTAGCAAATTATATAACTCGAATTGGTCGTTCGTAATATTTATTACGACACGCTTGTTGCATTTATATTTGAACGACTGTTGGAACGTGTCTATTAAAATTTTCTATAAATAATTCTGGATCTGGAAACGATTTCTCTGGAATTGTTGTGTACAAAGTTTCCGTACACAATCGGATAACTCGATCGAATTCCTTCTCAATCGAGCGAAATCCGGGATGAATCGTGATCGCCGCGAACGAGGGGAGAGGAGAGGAGCGAGAAACGAAATTCACGGAGCGGAGGTGAAAGAAAAATGAAACGAAAAGAAGGAGAGAATACCGGTTGGTTGGTTGCTTGCTCGGTCGGTCGGTTGGCGTGAAAGACAGAGAAGGATAGATGGTAAAACCGAGGACTCGAAAGGGAAAGAGAAGAGCACGCGCGTTAACGCGAGGATGATCGAAAAGGAGGAATCGAAAAAAATATGGGACGAAGGAGGAGGAGAAGAATAAATTGTTCGTTGCGTAATCGAAGCGGCGCGTTTGTCGTCCGCGAAAAATTTCAATTTCGTCGATACGATTCTGCGCTTCTTCGAGTCGATCCTTCGACTCTTGGACGATCACTCTCCCGATTCGCTGAAGAAGGGAATGCGAATAAGAGGAGGAGGAGAAGATGCCGATCGAAGATCGATACGTAACGGGAATAAAAAGGGGGGACGAATCGAACGGGTTTGAACCTCGAGAGAGAAAGAGATCGCTCGTCCCTACTCTTTGACGTAACTTTCAATTCCGATTAAGCGGATTATTCTCTCGGCACCGTTTTAACCCTTGTAACGGTTGAAATGGCCGTGGAAAAAGGTGCCAACTTGACGCTTTGATTTTTATAATCGCAACGTTTTTTCGTTTCTCTCTCTCTCTCTCTCTGCCCCAAACACACAGCGAGTATCCGGTGACTTCTAAAACGATAGTGTGTGCACACACGTACGCGCGTTAGATTAGGTTGGTGGCGACATTGTCTGGCCACGATTTCGCTCGGCCAGCGTCATCCGGTCAGAGCTGAGGACGACGCTTAATATTACCGCGCATTATGCAGATTCCGAACACCGTGCCTCCTCTCCTCTCCCACCGCGTTCCAGCTCGTTTCACCCCCTACCTGCTGCTCCCCCCTCCCTCTCTCTCGCTCCTCCTATCCCGCTGCGTACAACCGATCGTGGACCGCTGAATCATCATCGTCGTCGTCATCGTCGTCATCGGTCGGCCGATTCTTTTTCCAATGGAACGCCGATACGAGCGATTCCCGATCATCTTCGCAGATTTCTCGATTCTTCAAATGCTAATTCTTTCTGTTCGTTCGTGGAAAGAATCCGCGTCGAGAATGAGAGAATTTTTCTTACTCTTTTCTAGAATTTTCGACTCGATAATTTTCACAGAGGAATTTTTCCTTTCCTTTCGCTTTAACGTCCGATCCTTTCTTTCTTCTCCAGAGAAAAAATCGAAATTTATTTCCATTTTCAATATCACTTGAGCGTGTCATAATTTATTACGATTATTACGTTTCGTGCGAAATTTCGGATCGAATTACGTCGCGTTTAAAATGTTTAATGCCTCAATCTGGAAAAATTAACGATGGATGGAAATACATTTTAATCGAGCGATTAAAATTCGACTCGTAGTCGGCGCATAAATAGGTTAAGTTTGATGAACAGATGTTGAGAAAGTCGGCGGAGGAATCGAACGACGGCGGCGGCGCGTTGATACCGGTCTCGAACCGAATTGGACCGGTTCCGGCCAATCTGGACCGAAAATCGGATTGCATAAAGCGACACGGGACGACGTCGTCTGCCTCTCCAAGTATCGCAATTAATCGTGCATATGAAAGTTCCCCCTATCCTTTTTCAATTTTCAACCACTCCTTAAAAAGAGAGCTCGTCGTCGAAGTTTAATGCCGCGCAAGTATTTCGCAATGAAGTGTCTCGCCCCGTCCCGGCTTTTCGGATAATTCTTCTCGCAAGATATCGATGCGATCCATCATTATTCCCCTTAAACGAGGGGATTGCGGTTTTAAAAATAAAGATTTGGACGAAAGAAGTTTTTTTTTTTCTCTCTCAAACGCGTTATCGAAACTCGTGTGTGTATCGTCGTGCGCAACGATAAATAATGATTAACGAGTTGGAAAGTTATTTTCGAACTGCGATCCGACGACCCGTTGATGAGAAAGATCTCGCCGGTTTTCCGGTTTTCTCTCCCTTTCCAATTAATCCGATAATCGAAAAAAAAAAAGGGGGGGGAGGGAAAAAAATGTTCCCTCGGGCGAAGTAAATAACGCGCTAAATATCGCAGCATTTCCAATTAAAGAATGAGCCTATTTTACGGTGCTTATCGATCGAACGTAATAGCGTATATATCTGGTGTACACACCGTACACACACCCGCCCACACTCGAGAAAGCGCACACAGGCCAAGTTGGATTATCGTCGATAAGAAGCAAAGTTAATTCAGACGAGACGTAACCGTTGTTAGTCTTCGTTATCGCGGCAAAATGGCAAAGAAAGTGTCACGTTGCTTTTCACCGGAGGCAACGCACGACGAATCAAAACCTCCCCCCCCCCCCCCGGCAAAGAACAATCGGCCACCAATGCCTTTATCGTCTCTCTCGAATTTCCTGCTTACACACCGAACAAGGGTGGTTCCCCGATCGGCTCCTTCTTCCTTTCGTAAATCGCTCGATCCTTTTCCACGAAATCGCGGAAATACAATATACAAGCGTTTCTCCCCTAATTGGACAGCTCTCGTTCGTATTTATACATATGCATATAACTCGATCTTACCGAATTTTTACCAGCGAAAAACATTCCTCCCACGATTTCGTGTCAATAATCGATCGTAATAATCGTTGGATTCATACGAGAAATACGTTCTAATTTACGTACCGTTTGTGTTTATCCAAACGGCGATTATCCCAATTGATCCAAACTGAATCCAGACTACAATAAAAAAAAAGAAATAGAAAAGAATCGCAAGACTCCTCGAAACTGCGCATACGGAGCGAGCGATTGGAATGACACGACACCTTTAAAAATAACACGGGCGGTGGAAGAAGCGGAGGGCGAAGGAGAAATTCTCGGAATTCTCGTTGATGGAGCAGAAGAAGGAAAATTATTATCGAATTCGTTCGATCGGCGAGTACGAGATGGTGCGTCCGCCGTGAAACGAGAATCCCCCATAACGCCGATATGTGCACGATAAGAGGTGTAACGCGGTCTCGCCGTGAACAACCGCGTTACGTGTCTGTGTGCTTACTTGTTTAACGATACTTCCATTCCACGTCTATTGTTGGCTCGCATTTATCGGTCGAACGTCCAGCATCGGAATCGTAATCAGCGGGGGGAGGAGGGGAAGGTTGCGTTCGCGGAACGACGAGGGGGCGAAATTAAAGTGGCGCGTTAAACTCGCCTCGTATAATTTTCTCTCTAATTTTTTCGCACGGGAAAGGGAGAGAAGACGACGAATCTAACGCTTCCTATAAAATGGAGATAATCCTCTAGGTTTGGAAAAGATATAATTGAAAAATTTATACCGATAAAGAGATCGAATTTATTTCGAAAAGGAAGAGAGATATTTGTCGTTTCTTTTTTTTCTTTCTTTCTTTTTGTCACAAAGATCCATCTCTCTATCTTTGAATCCTTTATTTCCACGATACGAATTCAGATGGCGAAGAAACACGAAGCAATTTAGAATGATCCGCTGTTCGTCGCGATCTAAGAAAAAAAATGAAACTGTTTAGAAGATTTTACGGTAAATGTGACATCATAGATCCAAGAACGGCAACGTAAATATTTGAAGCACCGGGTCTCGTAAACGTCCGCTATTCGGTGGAAACTGGTGGCATGTGCTGGAACTTGCTCTTCGCGATTACATTTATGTACGTTGTCGCTTCAAAAGGGGCAGAAGAAATATCTTGAAGACACTTTGTTATTATTTATTCCGCACTTAATTAAAAAAAGAAGCAGAGAGAGAGAGAGAGAGAGAAAGGAATTTATTAAGATTAAATATAAAAAAATCATGGGATTTCAATCAAACTTAATACATTTAATACGATTTAGAAAAAATATTTGGGGAAGGAGAAATTAAGAAAAGCTACAACGGATATCAAAATTGTTGTCGAATCTCGCGTAAGATGACGCGATATACCGAAAACGGGATTGACGATTAACAAGTCCTTAGATATCACGCTCGATGTTTAAACAGCGATTCCATTCACGCGGATACATATTCGTAATATTCGCATAAACTTGTCGACAAGGACAGCCTTCTTAGCTTAAGTGGTGCACTTCGTTCGCGATGTAGATTGCCGGTTACAACGCGTAACACAGTATATGCCTTGTCGTCCCGTGTTCTTCTTCGCTGTTGATCGAAAATATTAGCGCGATTCCTCCAACTACTACACTACAGCTATCGAACGAGCAATATACGATTACGATTTAATTAAAATTCCCTTAATCTATTCTTCCTAACTTTCATCATAACCGTAATAAAATCGTAACCGTAGTTCTTCGAAATTTTCTACTCTTTCTCGCGAACGAATCAAGATATTTGAGGTATATTTTTCTTTTTTTTTTAGATTTACAATCGTAAATTAAAACACGAAAAATAGCAAGACGGTTCTTTGAAAAATAATCTATTACGTTTTGAAATTTTATTTCTAAATTTTCTTCTTCTTTTTATTACTTTTAAAAAAATCGATTCGACTCGATCAAATTTTCCAGCGTAGAATTCAACGAGAGAGAGAGAGAAGGAGGAGGAGATAGATCGTCCTCACGCGTAATCGCGAAATTATGTCACATACGAACGCGATTCTCGTCCAAGCTGGGACATTACGTCATTGCGGCTGAAAGCAAGCAGACACGCCGCAAGCATTACATATTTGGAAGATCGTGGCGCGGCGAGGTCATGCAAAAATGAGCATCGCGACGGCAGATAAGACAGCAGGGGGATCGAAATCCGCGATGAATTACGCGCTCGGCTTAACTTGGAACCCTTGCTTCGACTCGTTTCGTTACTCAAGCTCACCTACTTTCTCAAAAATCATGCTTCTCGCTTTTTTTCTCTCTCTCTCTTCTTTCTTTCGCTCTTTTTTCTCTCTCCTCGGGTATGACGTGGCCCCGACGCAACCAAATTTCTTTCCAGACAATTTGTGCGCGAAATAAAAAAAAAGAAACGAGAATTCTGTCCTCGTATTCCTCTCTCTTTCTCTCTCTCTCTCTCTTTCTCTCTTTACAGTTACAAAAGACGAGAGAATTACACTCGTAGCGAAATTGCAAAGCAACGAGGATACCTTGATGCGTGATTGAAAACAAGGACTTGTCACAACCAATCACGTGGGTGGGATTAAACTGATGCATTAATGCAACAGTGACCTTGATTCTATGCAGTCTTCGCGATCGTGGGTGGAAGCTGAAGTGCAAATTCGCTTTTTCTTCTGTTACATAAATCTTTGCTATTGTAAAACGTAATCTGCCTCGAATTGCCGGCGTTTTTATTTCTGAAGGAAAAAAAGAAGAGAAAAAAGAAGAATAAATATGTTCGTAGACTCTGAATCTGGAATGGAACGCTGGATTTTTCTATACGGATCGAGGAAATCTTACTTTTTCTTGCGTGAAAAATATATAAAAAATATATAATATCGTAAATCGGGATGAAAAGGGAAATTTTCCCGTTATTACACTCGATCGTGTTTAAATTTAAGAAACGAGTCGAAAACGAGTACGCGAGTTCTTAAAATAAAATTTTCAGAACTTAACTTTCAAGCTCGTTTATCACGCTTTAAAGCAGCGTGTAGTTTCTTCTAACCGCGAACTAGGATATTCCAACAGGCCGGTAAGGTTAACGCTCCAAATTTCTAAATTCGACCGTTCCAACAAACATCGAAGCACCTGAATAACCAACGGCCAGGCGAATAACCGAGGAGAAACACAAACGCGTCTACATTCCATTCTTTCTTCCTTCCTTCCTTTCTTTCTCCTTTCTTTTTCCGAAAAAGATCCTCCGTATCACGCTTACTTACACCAAAGATCGTAGCCAGGGATTTCCGCGAAAACCTGGTCGTTTGGTCTCTTCTTTAAAGTCTCGTTGACTCGAGAGGGACAACTTTTATCCTACGAGGCTGAAAACGAAAGAGCGCGCAATTCCATTTTCTCTTCTCTTTCTTCGCGTTATTCAAACAGAGGACGTCCTTCGAGACGCAATGGCGTAGTTAGAAATTGACGGCTCGTCGAAATTTCTTATCGGATATTATTTTGAAAAAATAATTATTTTTTCGCATCTAATATCCTTCTTTCTTTCTTTTGGTTACAGATCTGCAGAGATTCGTACAAATGCAATTGCACGGGGATAAAAGGTGGTGCGGGATATCCTGGAATCCCCGGACTTCAGGGGCCGGAAGGGCCACCGGGTGACATCGGCCCGGACGGTCCACCCGGGCCGAAAGGTGAAAAGGGCGCCGGTGGGGAATACGGCGGCATGGGAGAGAAAGGTTACAGGGTAAGCATTAGTCGATCGATCCCCCCAATTAACGGTTCCATTCTAAAAATTTGTCGCGCGATCAAACAGTCGGACGGATTTATCGCCGGTAACAAGAGTTTCGTCAATAAGAGTTTCGGGTTCCGATCGTATCGAATCGAAATATACGATTGCTATAATACGCAGAAGCGAAACTTTTTTTCCTCGCCTCTAACTCTGACGCGATTTAACGTCCCGTAAAAAAAAAAAACTCTTAACGAGAGCTACAACACATGTTTCGTAGCTTTATTTCTTTTTCTTCTTCTTCTTCTTCTTTTTTTTTTTCTTCACTACCATGAGTCAAATTCAACAACATCGTATTAATGAAAAATAAAACGTTACGTGGGAATCTGTCTCTTAATTGCTTCCGCAGTCCACGGTCGTTTCGATGAGAAATGGACCCTCGAAATTGGCCCACCAAAATTGGACGAAATCGCGTGACAAGATGCTCGTATTCGACCGGGTTAACGAGAATACCAGAATACCTCGTTTTTCCATTCGATTTTCGATGAAATTGTTGCGTGCACGCGATTCGAGAAAGAGAGAGAGAGATTAAAAAATGAGAATGGCGTCAGCGGTTAGAAATGGAACGTCTCGAAATGCGGAGAACGAGAGGGTATTACGAAGAAACTCCCACGAAATCCGTCCGCCCTCGATCTTCTCGTATACAAGCACCGCGAATTCCTTGTTTCGCAATTCGTGTACCTTGCGTGTACCTCTTTGAAACAGATTCTGGAGAAAATCGGTATCCAATCTCTTCCGATGACGATCGATAACGCCTACGTCGATCGATCGTCGTCGATCAGATTTTCGTTCGATGAAAATTCTATCTCGGATTGCATCGATTTTCCTTCAATCGATGAAATAGATAAAATTATTAAAATTTAATAAAAGACGTAATGAACGATTCGATTATATATATATATATCTGAAGAAAAATAATTTTGGAAAAATATAAAGATGTGAAAAATGAAAAATTACGTGACGTGAAAAAACTTTATCGAAATAACGCGATGGTAAAGAGTTGGCGCGGCTTCGCATTTGCACGCTCGACCTCTTAATGAACATCTATCAGTTCGCGGCAAGATAACACTTTACGAGCGCACTTTTCTCCTTTTTTTACGACACGTACGGATTGCATCTTTACATTAGCCAGGCAGCGGCTCCAAACGAGTCGTCCGAATGACGTCATGGCCCTTTCTGGTACCGCTGCATCGGCCAACCTTTTCGACCATTGCAACGTTGCCAGTATCCCCGATTTTCTCCATCGTTTCTCACCTTTCTTTCGCCATTTAAAAAGCTCCCGTAACCGAGATAAAACACGATTTCTCTCGACATGGAGAACCCATGTACGGATATATATATATGTGTGTGTGCGTGCGAGGATAGATTGTAATAAAACGACACTAGTCGTCAAATTACCATTAAGCTAAAGTACGAAAAAAATCATTATGAACGTGTGTATGCGTGTATGTGTGTGTGTGTGTATATAAAATAAATTATAATCTTTTTATAACATTGCGTTTCTTCGCAACAAGATCAAAACAAGATTTTTTCAAATGTAAAAATCACAAAAAGATAATTATAAATAATAATAATTTTCGATTTTGCAACTCGACGTTAGAAGAGATAGCGAGAGATTTCGCATAAACACGGGTTGGACGGGATGACAATAAAGCGAGGGATACGTGTAATTTTTTTTTTTTTTCATTTATCCCGAGATATTCCAAGACGAACGAAATAAAAATCTCGAGCAATCTTATATAAATTTCATCGAGCTCGACGATTGTAAATCTTCGGCTACCTTCGTTCCATGCTCGGACGAAACTATAAAGACGTTCGACCCGATCCTTCTTTCTCCTCCTTCGTCTTTGCTCCTCCTTTGCGTTTAATTATAAAATCCTTTCAACGCGATTTTTATATTATTTTCGCGACTACAACAATGATTCTTTAGAAATATTTTTAATTTAATAAATTTTCCGCGACGATATATTCGCGAGTATATTCGGTCGCAAGAACACGCTGACGTCATGGTTGTTTCTGGTACCCGGCAACAAGTGAAAAAATGGACACTCCTCTTCACGGTTTGTTCCATCGACCACGCGAACATCCTTTAGTTATAAAAGGAATCCTGTTCCCTCCTATATACAGGGTGGCCAGTTATATATAAAGACAATTCTCGATTTCTCGATCGAAAGGAAAAAAATTGTAGAATCGTTGATAGAGGGACATTTTTTTTTTTTTTTTTCATAAATTCGATCGAACTCGATATCCATCCGAAATTGATTAAAATTAACATGGCGAGAGGCGGACGGTAAAAGCTGTAGACCTCGCTCCGAAATTGGCGTCAAAGTGGTGGGAATAGCACAATTGTGCGCTTTGGGTTAACGATTCGGCCCGGCGCGGCTACGTAGGCGTTAATAATAAATTACGGCATCTCGCGTTCCTCGCGTTTGGCATTGATCCCTATCTACGTAACGATTACCCAGATGTATCGCATATTACACGCATACCCACGTGCCACGACCACTTTGACTCGAGCCGTCCGATCTATGTCGTCCTTCCGATCATCCCATCGATCCTTTTCGCTCTTTTCGAAAGAAAACTCGATAAACCCATTCGATGTGAATTGAATTTTCCTCTCGAAAAACTTGAAAAATAAGAGGAAGAGGAAGAGGAAACGTTATTATTAATAATAGAGGCGATTGAAAAAGGGAAAGAAAATGGCCAAAAGATGACGAGGATGACACACGAAGTTGAGGACGAGCACGTGTAACCCCTGTTTTGTTTCGCTCGAACGAAGTAGGGTATCTAAGCGCCGATAAAGAAATCTCCGTTTCACCGACGATACGCCTCTCTCTGGCCACGCGGCTATCCTCCTTTGATACCCAACCTACGCGCCATTAACCCCTCGTGACATTCGTACTTTGTACCACTACCCCCGTACCACTCGATAGCCTCGAGAGCCGTACCGTTCCATTTCTTTTTTCTTTTTTCTCCTATTTTTTTCTTTTTTCTTTTTTCTTTTTTTTTTCCATACGTATCGATCACGTCTCGATGCTTCTCTCCGTGTTGGAAAATACTCGACGCGGCACCCTGCACAGTACGAGTGGTAACGCGGCTCTTTGCAAACGTTAAAAACAAACGGCGACAAACTCGGCGAAACGATAAATTATTTCACGGCTACCTGTTGCGCGGAAAAATTGGAAACATTTTCGCGAAATAAAATAACCGATTGAGGATCGGTCGAGAATCGGATTAATCTCGATTCGTATTCGAACTATCCGCCGGTTTTACAATTTTACAAGAGAGATAAGATGACACCGAGAAAGGTGATAACGGCTATGGAAACGGATACACGCAGCCAAAGTCCTACGCGTTCGCTCTCGTCTTCCCATCATATCTCGAAATGCGAGGGTGAGAAGCATTTCCGCTCTGCGATCGTCCGCGTATCGCTTCGATCTAATGTACCTCGCAGTTGCTGCCATCGCTTCTGCTCTCCCTCTCTCTTTCTCTCGTTCCTTTTCCCGAATAACGATTTCACAATTCGTTCTTATAAAAAGAAAAAAAAATCGCGATAATTCTAAAAATAGAGAAAGAATCGTACATGGAGCGTTAAATTGCTCGAGCGAAATAATAAAATTGTCATTTTAATCGTAACGGGAACGTAAAATTTCATCATTCGTCGATTTCGACACATGAAATTTCGTTTTCGCGTTTTCTTTTCGTCGGCCACTCCCTATCCCCTCCCCTTCTCACTTACCCCCTTCAAGTTTCGCAAGTCTTTCCGATCATCATGCCTATTACTCCAATCAAGCGAAACCATTTCAATGATGTTTCTTGTTCGCGAGAAGACGGAATTATTTTCACGAAATTGGGTCGTCCCATTAAAATGGCGAGCCGAGCGAAGGACAGAGAGGGGAGAAGAACGAAAAAGGGAGGATGACGTACCACGCGCGTTGCGATAACGCACTTCCCATTGACAGATCATTCTATGCGTCCAGCAACGTGGAACCGGATGTCGAGTGATCTCATAACCAGATATGCTCTGCCTACCCTTCCTTCCTTCCTTTCCTTCCTTCCTTCCTTAACGTTTTACAATAGTTTATCTGTAAACAAAAAAGAAACATAAAAATAAAATAGAAAAAAAAGAAGGAGAGGATGGAAAAATTGATCGTATCCAGTCCCTCTCCGGTGGTGAAAACGCGTTCGAATAATCGGCGTTCTGCTGATCGAGAATTACGAACGTGTTTTGATTGTCAAATTGGGCGATATTTCGACAAACGTTGTTGTCCATCGTGATTGCCCGAACAAATATCCATCGAGATTGAAAAACATGGAAGCGTTGCAATATCGAGAAAATTATTCGATTGCCTCCAACTTGGGAACGAGTTTAACGTTTCGATATTTCACGAAACGCGAAGTCGGTAAGATTGATGGTAAACGCGCGCGCTAACTATATGAAATATAAAGGAGAAACTAGTTACGGATCAAAATACGAAGCAAAATGTCAAAATGTCAAATTACGCTAACCGTAACGAGTTTCGTAGCGCGACACGTAATGAATCGAACGATTCCAAGTTTGTACAAACAAAAATTTCCGAAACTTATCATTGAAATTCGTTCCGTTCGTTGAATTCGTTAATTTACATAATTTAAAGACGATTTTTATCGAGCATTGTGATCATTCTTTCGTCTACCTTCGAATTAAATTAAATATTAGACAATTAAATCGTTAGATATTTATCGTTTCTCAAAAAAATTTAAAAAAAAATTTAGTTCCACTCGATATAGGGGGAGGATTGTTGTCGACCGTTTCAACGATTCGCTCGTGATTAGTAAAACGCGCGCAGCTTTCATAAAGGCCGGTGAAATATCGAGCAATTACGAAGCGGGAATTCACGGACCTATGAATTTATCAAGAACAATAATTGTCCATTCCACCCCTGTCCTATTCTCGTGACCGCGATTTACACGTTATATACTATTCATTCCTCCCTCCCCCCGCATCTGTTCTATCGTTCGTCCCCATAATTTATCAAATAACCGCGTATTAATTTTATCGCGAGCATTTCCACCTCCTCTTTGTCCACCCTTATCCATCCCTTCATTCCCCGATAGAACGAATTGGATGGAAAAAATTTTCGATTCGTCGTTAAAAGTTTGGCAAATCCCCGACCGATCCCCAATCCTCCCCGAATATACGCGCCGATACTTCGATATTAATTTACCCGGCCAAAACTTGGACACGGTTTCCACGGTGTTCTTCGATTAAGATAAATAATTAAGATAAATCGGTGGCCGGGGCGGGGTTCCTCGAATCGCGGTGCCTTTGTAATTTTTTCTCTTTCATTTTTGAACGAAAATAAGAAATAAGACGAGTAATTAACGTTTCGTCGAACGCGCGAGTCCCGCTAACTAATCGGGCATAGTTCATCGATTCAATCGGATATAATTGAAGAGTGAAATACGGTGAGACCGTATATTATGACCGATGATTAATTCTTCGTTTTATCGGCTGCTTTGCAAAACGATTTTACCAACTTCGATTTTACCTTTTTTTCCTTTTAGATTACGCTTTCGTGTAACCTTATATCTTACACAAATCGTAGACGCGTTATTTATTTTTTTTAACGAGAAAATGCTCGATTATTTTGGATATCGATTACGTTATTCAACGTATATTCAACTCGAACTCGGATAATATTTTTTACGAAGAATTTAACGAATTTGTATTTTTTTTTTTTTTTTTCGTTGTCGCAACAGTGTCACCGTTCGAGGAATACATAGTTGTTGTAATTTATCGTTGCGAATAATTGGAAAAAATATGCCACGATATTATATCGTTCAGATTTATCATCATCATACGGTTTTGTATCCTTTTGTCATGTTAACGGTATACGGCATAAAAATTATTCTGTAAACGTTAATACGGATCGTTATGTCTCTTAAATAGATGATATATATTCTGTATTATACGTGGCTGAATAAAAAAAACTTTTTAATATTCGCATTATCGTTTTTTATGAACATTTTTTTTTTTTTTTTTTAATATTTCGATACATATATTATTACGGAGAAAAATTTATATATCGAGGTTTTTTTTCTTCTTTTCGTTAGAATAATATTAAACGACGAAGAGAAACGTCTGAAAAATCGTCGTTATAAAGTGTATCGTTTTAAAATCTCGTTTCGATGAGAAATTTCGACGAAAAACGAAGTAATACGTAATTATTTTATAGTAATATATCTTGTAGTGTACAGCATTCTCGATCAGGCTCGTTTCTTGGAAGTTGTGCAACAGGTTAAAGCTGATAAAGCTGCTCCTTTTTTAACCGTTTTTTAAAACGGACTTGTATGCGTAATCGCACGCAAGATAAGTGCGTTAATCGTGACGGAAGAAGATCTGACGAAGCTAAGAATTTTCCATTACAAATTAAAATTAAAACGCGATTCAATAGAATCACACATTTTTTTTTCAATGCCTCAGCGATTTTCAAAGCTATTCGATTGAAAAAAAAATATAATTATTCGCATTTACAAGACATATTTAATGTCACTTAATTTCATCCAGTATAATAATCGAATTTACGACACGTTTAGAGACAAGTCCTATCCTATCTTTTGTAATTTTAAACAAGCAAACTATTTTTAAACAAACTATTTTAAACAATCGTTTTGAAAACAAATTTAAACGAAACTGAAAACACGTTATATATATATCGCGCTATCACACTAGAGAGAGCAATCGCGAATGTGATGATATATATGTATATAAAAAAAAAAAAAAGAACGATAAAACAAGTAAAAACAACGATTCTTGAAAAAAGATAAATTCGAAGATAAAATAAATAGAATTTTCGATGCAACTATGTATCAAGATATTATGTTTCACGCGAGTTATTTTGATTCTATGAGGTCAATCTGAACTTCTTATCGGAACGTTATAATATATCACTGTCCGACAACTTGTATAATACTTTTATAACAAGCAAAGTGACAAAATAACGATAAGCGTAAGAATAAGATTCTAGCTTAGAGACTCAACTTTCAAACGCGAACACTTTTTAAAATTAAATTTCGAATAAAATTTATAATCGAAAGAAATATTACCGTCCTACTTTTAAACGGAGGAGGAAAAAAAATCTTACGATTATTATTGTTATTATTATTATTATTGTTACGTATAAAGAAAAAAAAATACGAGTCAAAGAGAACGCAGAAAACAATCTCCGTAATCTCGAGGAGGATCGATCGGCGATCAAAGGCGCGATTAAGATCCAACGGGAGAAAAAAGGATCTTGATGGCGTAAAGCGCAAAAAAAAAAAAGGTGTAAATAATCGCTGATTCCGTGACTGTCAATAAGTACATACGTTCAGAGAGACGGTAAATATTGCGTGAAAAGTCACGTTAATAAACTTTTCTATTCTCGTTCTCCATTCTTTCTCGCGATGATAATTAGTACGAAAAGACTTTGCCAAGGCTTTGAGAAATCACCACTAAAAATTTAATAACCACGAATATTCTCGTCTATTTTCATCATCACGTTCGCCACTTCATATTTTAATCATTTTGTTTTTTATTGCGAAAATTATGATTCAACGCAACTTGTCGTCTCTTTATTGTTTTTACCTTTTTAATTAAAACCTTTAAAATTTTTGCTATTTCCTTCATTATTATTATTACTATTATTATTATTATTCGTCGTATTTGATCCACCTTCTCGCCATATTCGTTTCTCGCTACAATTTCGTTTTTTTTTTTTTTTTTTTTTTATACTCGAAATTCCATCTTCGAATTAACTTCTTCTTCTCCCTCTCTCCTTCCCCCTCTTTTTTCTTCCTAATTGTTTTTCTTTCCCCGTAAAACTACTTTCACTTTAATCTCCTCTCCTTTTTTTCTTTTTTTTTTTATCACGTTACTTTTTAGAAGAACCGCTTACGCTTTAATTCACCCCTTTATTCGTTATTTCTTTTCTTTGGGAAAAAGAATCCTTCCTTCACACCTTGCTTTTTACCCGATTCTTTCCTTCCTTCCTTCCTTTCTCTTTCCTCTTCGTTCAACGATCCTCGTGATGAAAAAGACGCGTTGTTAACATTATCGGTTAATTAATCGCGACCGAAGGCGTGCATCTTAATTAAACGCGGATAATTCGAACTTTGACGGAGGCGCGGAATCTTCTTTTTCCTTTCTTTTCCTTTTTTTTTTCTTTTCACGAACCGTGTGCGAGACACGATGTGCACGCGCATCGGTCCGTCGCTGTTCATACGAAGTAATCGCGAGAGAAAAACCTCGTTTCCTTTCTTCCTTCTTATTATTAAGGTGCGAGGGATTATTATGGTTGAGCGCTAAAGTGGTTCTTAACTCAGGGTTGTTGAAAACGTATATCGTAAATGGTCGCTAAGTAGCACAAGTGATGTGTATCTTTTTTCATCTACTTTTTTTTAAATATTACTTACAGATTTGCCGCGCATTTATATCGGAGATCAAAAAAGTGGAATACGAATTAAATTTGTCCTAATTTTTTTTTTGACAAACGATTTCCAACGATCTAATTATTAGTTCCATTGGTTACGTTTATATACAAAATAAAATATACAAATATATTTTCTATTTCTATTTCTACGTTATGGATGCAGATACGAACGCATTCACTTTTTCGCAATTTTTTAAAAGTTTTTATTCTGCTATTACCAAAAAAAAAGAAGAAGAAGAAAATAATATTCGTATCGCGAGAAAAAAATCGGTATATTTCCGCCAAATTTCTGCAATTTTAATTGCAGGATTAATTTCGCTAAAAGTATCGCCGCGTTTATTTATCATAGATCAACAATCGTTTAAAAGTTTATTTTATCCATTACGTTCAAACTTATCGGCACGATATATTAACGATATATTAAACGAAACGAATTTAACGAACGTGTCAGCCCGTTACGATTAAAATCATTTGTCGAAATCATCGTCGAACAATTCCAATTACGCGAGATTTCAAACGTGACGATTTTGTAAAAAAGAAAGAAGAGTAAATAAATAAACGAATAAAAATAAACAACGGGAAGTATTGGCTTTAAAGGTGCGTTTGTACCATTGCGCAACTCGGGATAATTGAGCGCAATTGGTAACAAACGCGCGTTTATTTTACGGAATCGCGTTTTTCAGCCGCAAACGCGGCAATTTTACGAGCCGGTCAGAGAGATCAGGAAGTACGGTTCGAGTTGCAGTTGCAACTTTGATTAGATGGCCTTCCAACGAATCAATTGCACGCACCATGCAATAATCGCGCGCAATTGCGACGGACGGATATTTAAATAAATATCGTAGGCGGCGTAATCGTGCAACTTATTTTTATAGACGGGAGCGAATTAACAAGAAAGATGCGTTACAATTTCCATCGACATTGATGATGCACGCTCATTAATCGCGATCTCTAAAAATATTGTTTCGAAAAATTAATAATTTAACTTTTTTCATTTGCTTCGCAGGGCGAGCAAGGTATACAAGGTTTCCCCGGAGCCGCAGGACTACCGGTTCGTAAACATCTCTCATTCCATTCCAAAAGTTGGTTCGTCGAGTTTTCCAATTTGAATTACGAATTTCAAAATACACTACATTATTTTCACGATATCGAATCAAAGATCGAGTTTCAACAATTTCAAATTTTCTTTCAAAGAATCAAAATTATTCGCTTAAATTATACGCTTAAACGCTCCTTTTCTAGATTTTCTCTTTTAGAAAGGATCTAGAAAAGATGTAAGGATAACTAATAACAGATTCGTGGGAAAGAAGCGAGGCGATCCTCGTTGGATCCTCGAATCAAGGAGGCCATCTCCTGCCTCCTCCCCGAATAAAAGAATGATAATTAAACGTTTGGCCGCAGGGTAAACCGGGCTCACCCGGTGTAATGGGACCGGACGGTTTGGACGGGTGCAACGGGACCGATGGACGTGCCGGTTCACCGGGGATACCCGGTGTCCACGGCGAACGCGGCCCGCCGGGACCAATGGGAGATTACGGGCCCATCGGCGAACCTGGCGACGGAGGCATCAATTCCGTGGGCGTGAAGGGGGTTCGAGGGAATCCTGGCATGAACGGGCTCGAGGTAATCCTTTTCTTTGTATTTTCAAAATCTCGTTTTTCCTACGATTTTGTTCTCATTCCTTGGATCGAAAGTATGGTGGACGCGATACCGGAAGAGAATGGACGTTCGATTCGTTAATTGAGAGGAATATCGAGGAGGAAATAGGTTTACGGGTTGCGAAAGAGACGTGACGGGAATGCGGAGATTTCTCGATCAACGTTGAAAAATCTTAATCTATTTGTCTCGAGATTATGAGATAAGAAAGATTCAATATTCGTAATCTCTGTGACAATTTTGATATATATTTGCTCGAGCAAATTTCTGTTCATCGTTTGAATAGAAATTTATCTATTCTATTTCCATATTTAAGCGGTACTGTTTTAAAATTAATCGGAAATTTGAAACGAATCATTAATATGCGATTATCGATTAAAATTTAGAATAATCGCAAGAATCTTTTTTTATATACATATATATCGTATAAAAAGATAATACCCTCTTTTCAATGTTTCTCTTCCCCGCGCAAAATTCTATCTAAAATAAATTGGATCGAATTTCGCGAACGAATCGTGGGTCCTCTATCGCATCCGTGGTCGGTGGATAGAAAAACCGTTTGATCTCCAAACGTGATCTCTCGAAACAGCAAAAACCGGAGGGAAGAATCTTAACGATCCTCCGGCCCTTAAAAACTTTCCTTCTATCCATTGGAAACTGGTAAATGGGAAACTTTTTCTTGTCCAGGGTTACCCAGGATCGTACGGGATCCCCGGTGAAATGGGTTATCCAGGAGAGACGGGCGACATGGTGAGTAGAGGATCGCGACTTATTCGTTGGTAGGTATTTCGCTCGAGGTACCGTAACCGGCCGATCGGGGGCCAACCAAGAAGGTTCGTGAACCTCTTACGAGCGTTTAGATCGTTGGCCGAGCAGCCGAGTCCGCCGGAGGAACGGAGAAAGAAAGAATGAAAAAAGGGAGAGGGAGAGAGGGAGGGAGAGAGAGAGAGAGTTGTGCGGATGTCTCGTTCCTTTTTGCGAAACACCACCTGCTCGTATGAAATATCGCCTGGTTGGTTAAGCGTTCCCCGGCAATATTTAACGGACACGCCGGAAACGAGAAATGTGGAGGCGAACGAGAGGAGGGGAGGAATTTAAAGGAATTCACGGCCCGCGTGATATCGCCGCTTGATAAGCCGCTCGCCGCGTGGAATCTTCTTACACGCCGCTTCGTAAAAATCACCATCTTTTGTTTCCGTTCACCGTCTTCGTATACACTACAAATATACTATCGACAATTTTCCTTCACATTCGTTGGAAATAATTCCTTTATTTTTCATTCGTTTTAACGCATCGACGAATTAATTATAATTTTTCGCGATGTATAACTTTGAATCGTGATCAATCGGAAAGAAAAAAGGAACGAAAGATTTATTTCGAAAGATGCGCGGTAAAGAAAGAAAAGAAAAGAAGAAAAATCGGGGAACGTGTAAAGCTAACCGGAGAGTGGCGACGATCAGTCGCCACGGAGCAATCGTGTGTTCCCTGTTAATCTCTAAACGCGAAACGAGCTAGGATCCGCTGAAATCTGAAACGTCGCGCTTCCACGTCGAGCCCGTTATCTGCTGACACGACAGCCACTGATAACACCGAGCCGAGTCTTCCCTCGGGAAAAGATTGCGGCATGAGCGATCGGCTACTTTCGAGGAACTCGAAACCTCTGTGCAACAGCATATTCCTCGCATTCGACGACCTCTCCCGTTTAATTAACCGACCATTAATTAACACCATATTACATCACATAGGCGCACAAATCGAAATGTAAAATTGAATAAAGGAGGAGAGACTTTTTAACAGGGTTTCCGTGGCTCTCCTGGATTGCCGGGTATGCAAGGTGACGTGGGCGACACGGTGTACGGTATAAAGGGCGCGGAGGGTGAGCAAGGAGACAGGGGCGAACCTGGGCCTCCGAGTAACGGTGAGTTCAAGGAAAAAACGAAGGTGACGCCGGTGAAGGGCGCCACCGGCCCCAAGGGAATGCGGGGAGACGCGGGGGAGCGAGGAAGAAAGGGAGAAATGGGCGCCAAAGGACCTATCGTGAGTAAAGGATCGTCGAGTTTTAAGAAGAGTGGAGAAAATTAGAATATCTTCATGATCGAAATTTGTTCGCGCAGGGTCGGGCAGGATTCTTCGGTATCAAAGGTACGAAGGGGGAGCAAGGTGACGACGGACCAAGGGGTAAGCAAGGTGCGGAGGGTCCGCCAGGACCCGCGGGAGAGAAGGGAGAGAAGGGAGCGCCGGGATACGCTGGAAAACCGGGACCGGACGGATTTGACGTAAATCTTTCGAACAAATTTTTCTACTTTATATATATGTGTGTGTGTGTATTTATATATATATTTCAATTTAGGGAGAACTGGGAGATGGGGGAAATCAAGGACCACCGGGTAAACAAGGAGCTCCTGGAGAACCAGGAAAATACATACCGGAATTGGACGAAATAATTCAAGGAAATATCGGGATTCAAGGAGATTTAGGTCTGCCTTTGTCGATTTTTAATTTTTTTAACAAGAAAATACACCCTCAAAAGTTCGAATTTTTCAAATTTTGAAATACATATTTTTTTTTTTTGTTTAGGCCCACCCGGTAATCCAGGAGAACCAGGAACACCAGGTTTACCCGGCAAAGTAGGTTATATAGGGCCGCCTGGTCCTCCAGGACCCCCCGGCTCCTCTGGGTTACCAGGATTGAAAGGATCTTCCGTAAAAGGAGAGCCAGGAGACGATGGTTAGTATCGAGGATAAAAATTCGAGAAGATTCATCAAAGATGGAACTATTTTAATTTACGTTTTCTCTTCTCTCTTCTTCCTCGAGGTTTTACCGGAGAAATGGGTCTGCAAGGTCCCCCGGGTGCGCCGGGTATACCTGGAACCGTTGGGCTTAAAGGATACCCTGGATTAACTATAGTTGGACCACCAGGTCCCGATGGAAAACCTGGGTATCCAGGTGTGCCTGGATTGCCTGGAGATCGGGGTGATCCCGGTGTCCAAGGTACTTGAAAATTATCCTTACACGTTTGATGATGACAATAAACGATAATAAATTTCATAATGATGATCGATTAATCGTATCGGTTCAAAAGGTCCAAAAGGTTTTCCTGGCAAGGGGTCGAGGAATCCGGGTCCTCCGGGTGAGCGTGGTTTGCCAGGTATACCAGGACTTCCTGGACCCGATGGGTGGCCAGGTTTACCAGGTCTGAAAGGCGTGAAAGGCTTTAAAGGAGACGATTGCAATTGTCCGCCAGGTATGTTGCGTACATCGATGCAGTTGATAAAATTTATTTTTTATAAATGCGAATGGAATTTCACACGTCGAATAACGATAAACGATATTGGACGTTGACCGCGATATTTTATTTCAACAGTCAGATATTGAAAATATCTGCGCTTTATTATCTGTACGTACGTTATAAAGTGGCTTCGCTCCATTTGCCACCGTCGAGACAATATCGGTTTACTAGCGTGACTAATAATGATGATCTTTTGAGGTAAGAACAGCCGGTATACCTTTGATTCTCAATCAGGTTACAACGAGGTTCACTATCATTTCTGATTGTGTGAATCGTATTTATTCAACGTTAATCTTGCGTATCAACTTATCTCTATTCGCGTGAAATCTCTAAACGCGTTTATAGTCGTCGCGTTTATAGTTGTTCTACTTAACGACGTTTTTTTTTGTAACAGCGATACAAGCTATTCTATATTTTTCTTTTTTTCTTTTCCCACTTTGCTTTTCCGAGTATTTTCTTATTACACATTAGTAACAATTGATTTGGCGTAGCTTCGAGAAATTGAATGATTCTTAGAAATCTAAAGACTCACCGAAAATATCCTGGAAATCTTCCTCCAAAATACAGTTTGAATACAGAAACTATTTTATTAATAAAGAGTCGTGAAAGATTAAAAACACTTGAATCTGATGGAAGAAAAATAATATTTATCTATCTATTTTAAAGAATATGTGTATAAATTTAAATGACAAAATTTAAGGATCAAGAAACATCTAAAAGGATAAACAATTTCTTCTTTCATTATTTTCAGAAAAATAACCTATAGAAATTGATAAAAATAAATGAAACTTAAATAAATTCGATCAATGATTTTGAGATTTGCGGAATAACGTTTGTATTTTTTGAACGCAAATTTAACTATTTCAATTATCAGATAAGTTATCGCAATAACACGCGTATACACGCGTATACGACTCGTATATGAACGGTATATTAACGGAAAATAAGGTATCAACTTTGCTACATGTGATGCTTGACAGCATGATAATTAGCCGGTACTGCACAGCTCGTGTTCCAATTTCAAAACTAATTTGCATTTGCAAACAGAGGATCAACGCATTAACGCATTAGAAAATAGCAAAATAGCAAAGTATTAAAATATAATCGTAACTCGATGTAGTTTTTGCTCAAATATCAGTTCAAAACTTTTGATCCAAACAAATCCTCAATAGCGAAATGATCGCGTGAATGTTTCGTTGTTAAACGCAAATTATTTCGAAAAACGACAGTAAAACCTGGGCCGAAGGGGGAACAAGGTGATTCTGGATTGGACGGATATCCCGGCACGCCGGGATATCCGGGACTGCCCGGGCCACGTGGATTCAAAGGGGTGCAGGGCAAACGAGGCATCGTCGGGCCGAGAGGATTGGAAGGCGACAGTGGGAGGCCAGGAGTCGCCGGCCCCCAAGGACCCAAGGGAGAGAGGGGGCGGTTGATAGTGCCTGACAAAAAAATAATTGGAACGCCCGGCGACATCGGTGACAAAGGTTACCCTGGCATCGAAGGACCGACGGGGCCGCGAGGAGAGCCTGGATTCCGCGGTGACACGGGGCCCGAAGGACCCAAAGGAGAGAAGGTGAGAAGAGGTTTATTTCGACGTATATCCGCGTAATATTACAACTCGAGTAACAAATCAACATATTGTTACGTTACAATATAATATTATATTATATTTTTATATATATTATTATATTATTATTATATTATATTATATTTATTATACATTACAATATAACAAATCACGTTTGTCGTCAGGGTGAGCTCGGTCCTCCTGGACGGCCAGGCGGCGACGGTTATCCCGGAATAAACGGTATCCCGGGCGAGAAAGGCGACGATGCATCGACGCCGATGGAATTTTTGAAAGGTGAACCTGGTTCCCCGGGCATTCCGGGACTCAGAGGTCCGCCGGGTGACAAAGGAGCAAAGGGAGAGCGCGGAATATCCTCGCAATACAATATACAACTGAAAGGGGAGAAGGGATACAAGGGGGAGCGCGGTGATCCAGGTAAAAGAGACGAGAGATTTTTGGGGGAGAAGGATTATGCAAATTTTTCTTCTTTTACGCAAAAATCTTTTTTGACGCGTCAAACGTGTGTATTATTAGGGGAGGACGGTGCCAAAGGTCCCGAGGGATGGCCAGGTGACGAAGGATTTATTGGACCATCGGGAATTCCAGGATCTCCTGGTATATCGCGTCAAGGACCTGTAGGTCTGAAAGGATATCCCGGTATGCCGGGAGATCAAGGTCCTCGCGGTGCCCCCGGCACACCGGGTTCGGAAGGATTTGTCGGTTTTCCGGTAAGTTGTCTCCTTCTTCCATTATTTCTATTGTAATTATTATTTGTCTAAAATGAAATGGAAAGAATTGAGAATTAGATTGATCGGTGGATGGTTTAGGGACGCGTAGGTAACAAAGGTGATCGAGGGGATCCGGGCTCGAATCAGACGTACGGCGATTACGGATTAATGGGTTGGACAGGAGAGAAGGGGAACGTGGGTGATGCTGGACCTATGGGTTATCGTGGTAGACCTGGGCCAGATGGGACAAAAGGCGCGAAAGGAAGCAAAGGCGCTCCTGGCTCGGCGGGTATACCTGGACTTCAGGTAAAATTATTGTTAACGAGAGAAGGAGAGGGTGAGATTTGGGCGAGAAATGTAAAAATGTGAAAAATCGACAGGGTGTTAAGGGTCAAAGAGGAGACAGAGTTCAAGGATCTAAAGGTATGCCTGGAATACATGGTCAACCTGGGATGCCTGGAAGAATGGGAGAAGTCGGTATTCCAGGTACGATTATTTCGTCTTCTTCCATGGAATTGAATCTGGCTTAAATATTTTATATATTTATATTTCTTACGCGTCAATTTCATCGCTTTGACGTATTTAATATTGTTTCATCGATAGAAATCGATTCGAAAAATTCGCATTAAATTATAAGCGGTAATAATTAAAACAATCATTAATATTGAGAATTATATACATATTCTCGTTGGATTTCTCGAATCTTTCGAAATGATCATGATCTGAATTCTTCACGAACGTGAAGAATTCTCTGAAGAAATCGTCAAAATTGGTATTGGAAAGAAGTACTCTCCAATATCAAAAAATCTCGTGCATTTTTTTTACTAAAACTAATCGAATTGACATTTACGATGCAATAACTTATTAAATAGTTGAAAATCTTATCTTCATCCCGGTTCTTTTCAAGAATATACAATCTTTCAGGACCCGATGGAACGCTTGGATTCGACGGAATGAAGGGTCTGAAAGGAGAAATCGGTTTCATGGGGCGCAGAGGTGACGACGGTGACATCGGACCACCGGGTTATTTGGGAAGAGATGGTATACCGGGTCTCCCAGGTCCACCTGGACCGGACGGAGACGTCGGTGAAATCGGTGAACCTGGTCCTCGTGGTTGGCTTGGTCTGGAAGGGCTATCCGGGCCAATGGGAGCCAAAGGGGAACAAGGAGACGTCGGGCCGGTTGGTATTCCAGGTATCGTTGGATTGCCCGGATCAAAAGGTATCTCTGGAGATCCTGGACCGGTCGGTTTGGACGGACTTCCGGGTGAAAATGCGTTCAGCGGGCCGCAAGGCGACATAGGAGAGCCTGGTTTTATGGGAGAAGTTGGAGCTCCTGGTTTGCCTGGTATGGATGGACGACCTGGTCTGCCTGGTGAACCAGGTTTGGCTACCGATGGTTTCAATGGTTTACGAGGAGAAAAAGGTGAAGCTGGCATTAACGGGTTGAATGGATTACCGGGGCCAAAAGTAAGTCTGATGAATTCTTCCTCGTTTAATCGTGCAGTAATCGCGTTTCCGTCTCATCATTCTGAATATTTCACGTAGGGAGAGATAGGTGATATGGGTCTGGATGGTCTGAAGGGAGCGAGAGGAGATTGGGGATTAAAGGGAAGGCCTGGAATACCTGGTTCTCCAGGTTTACATGCTGTAAAGGGTGAACGAGGCCCGATAGGACCACCCGGTATCGAGGGGCTCAAAGGTAAAAGAGGATTGGACGGTGATCCAGGTCGAATGGGTCTACCGGGTGAGTGTTGCGATCGTGTTTTGAATTTGTTATGCACGCCTTGCTTGCGTTATCTATCATAGGTAAACGTATTTGGAAAAAATGGAAATAGAGAAAATTGTATAAATTTTATTCAGGAATGCCTGGTGATCAAGGTCATAGAGGATCACCCGGTTTAATGGGTGCACCAGGACCTAAAGGATACGTTGGAGAACCTGGTTTACCATCGTACGGTGAGGTGGAGGGAGGTGATTTTGGAATGCCTGGGCTCAATGGTTTACCAGGCGAAAAGGGAGAACGGGGTGAACAAGGTTTCGTTGGATTACCTGGAAGAAAAGTACGCGAATAAAAATTAATCGTATAATATTGATTGATTTTTTAAACACTCACGGCTTATTATTATTTCAATAAAATTTAAAAAATATATATATATAATTTATATATATATAATTCCAGGGTATGAAAGGTAACATTGGGTACCGTGGACCTGATGGATTTCCGGGTGTACCAGGTTTCCCAGGTCTTCCTGGTGATGAAGGACCGCCAGGTTTTCCAGGTGAATATAAATTTCGCAATCCAAATAAAAACATTCCAATCAAGAGTGAATATCTGAATAAATATGGATCGTTATTCTTCTTTTATTTAGGAATATCTGGCCAATTCGCTGAACCAGGTGAAGATGGACGTCCTGGAATGGATGGAATACCTGGTACTCCAGGAATACCAGGTCAAAAAGGTGCTCCCGGAGAATATGGACCTAATGGCCCCATAGGGATTACAGGAGACGTTGGTTTCAGTATTCGTGGTCCGAAAGGACTTGCAGGAGACATGGGTTAATATTATTATACTCGATCGACTTTCTTTTCCTCGATAAAGGGAACGACATTCATAATTGGGATCGGTTTTCATCTTGATGTACAGGTCCACGTGGTTTCGATGGTTATCCAGGAGCTCCAGGTTTGCAAGGAATGCCAAGTCTGCCTGGATTACCAGGGCCAAAAGGTTATCCAGGGGAGATTGGATTGCCTGGAATATCTATCAAAGGAGAATCAGGAGAACGAGGATTGGATGGATTCGATGGTAGACCAGGAACAAAGGGAATAAGAGGTGATTCGGGTCTTTCTGGATTCGTAGGACTGCCTGGGGCAAAAGGAGAACCCGGTGACGTAGGAGAACCTGGTATAATTGGACTTCCTGGACCTCCAGGGCCTAAAGTTAGTTGCGTTGATTATACTATTATAAATAATAATTTTTATATTTGTTATTATGTTTGATATAAATTCAAAAAAAAAAAATTTATACAAAATACTTTTCAGGGACCGAAAGGTGACCGCGGTATGAATCCCTTCTCACCGTTCCCAAGAAAAGGTTTACCTGGAGATACAGGACCACCAGGATTACCAGGTACAATAATAAGAAAGAATTAATAAAAATAAATAATTAAAATCGATTAATTAAAAATATTTATGAATGTTCAAATAGGTTTCCCGGGACTTCCGGGAATGTTAGGCGAACCAGGAGAAGACGGATTACCAGGAAGGGAAGGAGAGCCTGGAATGGTAGGTCTTCCGGGCCTTCCAGGACCAGAAGGTGAGGAAGGTCCTGCTGGTTATACTGGCCCACCTGGTGTAATTGGACGACAAGGACTTCCAGGCAAGGAAAAAATTATAAATTTAACTGTATTACTTAATATAGCTACGCGTTGAAAGCATAAAAATTGATAAATGTTGTAATTTCACAGGATCTCCTGGAATATCAGGAAATCCAGCACCACCGGCACCAGGGCCTCGAAACAGAGGCTTCTATTTTGCTCGACACTCGCAATCCGAGATGATACCGTTATGCCCACCGAACACTATCAAACTTTGGGACGGTTTCTCGTTGTTGCATGTAAGAGCCAATGGAAAATCTCACGGACAAGATCTCGGTAAGATCTAAATATTTGGAAAATCGATGAATTTCGTTTCATTAATCATTCTTTTCTAAGATATCTTAAATTTATTCGAAATGAAAAAACAATTAGAATACGTATTATCCGATTTTCAATCACATCTTTTTTTTAGGTACGGCCGGAAGCTGCGTCGTAAAGTTCAACACTATGCCTTTCACGTTTTGCAACTTGAACAATCAATGCAACTACGCAGACAGAGAAGAGTTCAGCTACTGGCTGAGTACGACGGAACCCATGCCTATGTCTATGGCTCCAATACCAGCACCCCAAGTTGGCAGATACATCTCTAGATGTTCGGTTTGCGAGGCCCCGACCCGGGCAATAGCGGTTCACAGTCAAACTATGGCTATACCACAGTGTCCAGGTGGTTGGGAAGAGCTATGGATCGGATATAGTTTCCTCATGGTAAGTATACGTCATTCCTTTCTATTAATAATAATCGCATTTTTATATATATATTGTCATCAATCGCACAGACGTTTCCAATACAAAGGTAACATTTGACATTTTTTTCAAATAACAAAATAATTATCATATTATCATTTCGTCGCACTCAAATATAATAGGGTTTGTCGAAATGGCTGATCGAAAAGAAGCGTCAATAACGAAAAATTTACAGCATCGAGACGTAGGCAATGGCGGAGGTGGCCAATCTCTAGTTTCTCCCGGCTCCTGTTTGGAAGAATTTCGCATCAGGCTGTTCATCGAGTGCCGTAGTAAAGGCACGTGCAACTATTTCTCCACTGCCACTACCTTCTGGTTAACCACCATCAAAGATTACGAGATGTTCCGTAAACCGATTCCACAAACACTCAAGACGGATCACACATCGCGAGTAAGTCGTTGCGTTGTCTGTCTTCGACGTCGCGTAACGGAGGACGTGAAATCGTTAAAGCCATTCATATCGAACGGGCAAAGGGAGCAAGTGGGCAATATTCGATACTCGCCTCATTCTCGGCCTGTTCACTATCCGGACTATCAATACCAGAAAAAACCACCGATAGGAAGAACGAGAGGACCGAACAGGCGCGTTCCGTATCACTATCGAAAGAAAGGTGGCAGATTACGTAAACCGGAACGAACAACGGAGCCACCAGAAGCGGCTTAAACGATGCTCGATGCGACGAGTAGCTATATAACTATGCGTAGAACAATGCGAATCCGTGTGTGTGTGTGGGTGTGTATATATATATACGTATATATACATACATATATAACGAAATATTCTCGAAGAATGCTAGTTAACTATTCCGTGTGGCATAACAAAGGAACGTAAAGCACCAGGATACGACACGGCCACTTGCCGTATTTAATGCCAAAAATAAATGGGACGAAATGTCCATCGCTAAAACTGCCAAGAGATGGCGCTCAACAATAGAAGCGCAAATCGTGTTGAATTAATTAATTAATGATTCAGTATATCATATTCGTATCGCTATTTTTATTGTGTAACAAGTTGTAATTGCATTGAGCTGAATAAAAGAGTTTTACAAAACATATTGAATGGAATAAACCGTGCTGGAATAAACACGATAATTTTCACGATCACTTCCGTGAATATGTTTTTTTTAATATTTCTTTTTTTTTCTTTTTTAAAAATAAAATAAAATAAAAGTAAATTGCTTCTAGATTAATATTTCTTTGATTCTACCAAGAAAAGTAATAATGAATGATGATAGCCGCATATTTGCCATGAAATATTATTATCGTCGAATCTCTATTTAAAAGTCATATAGGTATAGAATTTAACAATTATCGCATAATGTTAATAATTGATGCATATTCTTTACAATTATAAAAAATGGTAAAGAATAATTATAATAACGAAGGAAACTATTGCGTGTAATGGTAAGATTATATAATAATTTTATATTTATACATTATGTATCGCTATATTTTAAGTAATAGAATATATATTAATTAATTATCGATAATTATGGTTATTTTTAAACCGAAAATTTTTCAAAGTTTCAGATAATGGATGGTGTAATTCGTAAAAGGATAATCACGGTTATCACTGAACGTGACACCGAAAAAAAAAATAAAGCATGTGAAAACTAATTACATTTTAATAATCCGTCGAATCCACGCGGACCAGGCGCGAATTTTCCAAAATAAACATACACGTGAAAGATCGAGATATTATATTTATATTTATAAAATTATTCATCATTAGAAAGCACATATGATCTATCTATATGACGTAATTCACTACGCACACACGCGTACAAGCGTGCCTACGAGCGCACGCACGCACAAAGAGAAAAAAACACGCGGAGCCGCACGCACACCGTGAAATACACACACACATTCATATCTCGTCGCGCACACAGGCATAAGCACACACGTACACACACGCGCGGGCATACATACACACGTACGTGGGGCGCGCGTGCGCACCACACACACACACAAAATAATCGCTGTGTGAACGGCGACGCGCGACTAACGAAACGAGTATACATGTCTATGTATGCACGTGTACATATTCAGAGTACCTCACGAATGTGTTTTACAGGGTTTCTTTATCCTTTATTTTCCTTTTCTTTTTTTTCTTTTCTTTCTTTTTTTTTTTTTTATTTTTTTTTTTCTTATTTTTTTATTTATATATATATATATATATATATCGTTTTGTTCATATTTCATTTTACGCAACTCTTTGTAACTGCTCGAATAATTGGAAGAAAGTGCAACAGAGATGAGCAGGCCAGTTATCATCACAGTTATTATACCGCAGTACGTTACTCGAGAAAATATCATCTTCATCTTTCAAAATCTTATTTTACTCTTTTATTCTTCCTTCTTACATATACATTATCATCTTCCTCCTCTTTCTACGGTCGATTAAATAATACGTACATTTTTATCTTTAAGGTCCAACTATCTTATTTTCTTTTTTCAATCATCGATCATTAATTATTAATAATAAGACATAAATATATACCTTTAAGAATGTTCTCATCCCTCCCTTGTTAATAAGATTATTTAAACAATTAAAAAAACGCTCGATAAAATTGCATCTAAAAAAAAAAAAAAAAAAAAAGAGAAAAATAGAAGAAAAATAGATTTCTCGCATACATACGTCTATATAACGAAAAGACACTCTATTAAACAATTGCGTTAAACTCGACTCAACAATCTCCCCTCCCCTTACGATGTCACGTTTTCTACGAATACGTGATATATTATAAAATCAAAGCTACTTAAAAAAAAAAAAGGGGGGGAGAAATAGAGAAAATAAAGAAGCAAAAGTAAAAAGAAAAAAAAAAAAAAGAATGGGGAGAATAATAAGAGAATAATAAATCGACAAATGATTTGGATAAAAAAAATATACATACATATATCACGTTAAAACATCTCTACGTTAAGGGACATTGTCCGCATATCGAAAAGGAGAAAGGAAAAAAAAAAAAAACTCTAACATATTCTGGCGCGGACTTCCGGTCGCGATGGTATAGCGACTTCCGTCGGAAACGGAATACGCTACCACGAATTCGCGCGTATCTACCTTGTGGCAATTTCTTCCAACTTCTTCCGTCGTTTTTTTTTTTTATGTTTATCATCTTTCTTTTTTACATTTTTTACTCTCTCTCTTTTTTTTTTTTTTTAAATTCTTTCTCTCCGTTTAATTATCGGTGAACATCCTGGAAAAATAAGACACTTGCGTGAGATTTCTTTCATATGCATGTATAATATACATATATACACACCGATTTCTCTTGTGTCGCGCGGCGTGTGTATATATATATACAATAAACGTGAATTTATATATACTTTTATATATATTTATAAAATTTTATATATATAATCATATATATATACGTATAATTATACATATAATTATATATATAATATGTATATATATATAAAATTATATATATATATAAATGTATTTCTTCACTTCTATTTTCTTTTGTATCTTTTTCGTTTCTCTTATTTTTTTTTTTTCAATTACATTTTGTTTTTTTCTTTTTCTTTTTTTTATCATTATACAATTACAATCAATGTAACAACGGATGTCATCGAGAAGTAATTTTAGTGTGCATTTCTAAAGACTCAAAAGAGAATTACCGAGCTATGCAAAATAGAAGGATCGATCTCCATTATTTATTTTTTGTATCATTTTTTTCACACGTATACATATATAAATATACGCAAATTTATATACCGATTATATATAAATAATCGAACGAATTATATGTATATATAACACGATATATAAATCCCTATACATATATATACATATATACATATGAATTTTTATAATATATATATTATATATATATATATATATATATGTATGTATATATATGTACATATAAAGGTACTCTTACTATTGAATAGAAATATGCATATTTCAAATGTTCAATAATATCAATATCGATATAATAATAATTATTATTTCAATAATAATAAAATAAAATAATAATAATAATAATAATAATAATATAATAATAATAAAAATAATAATAATAATAAAATAATAATAATAATAATAGCAATGATAATAATAATGATAATAACAATAATAATAATAATAGTAATAATGATGATGATGATAATGATGATGATAATGATGATGATGATGATAAATAATAATAATAGTAGTAGTAGTAATAGTAGTAGTAATAATAATAGTAATAATAGTAGTAATAATAGTAATAGTAATAATAATAGTAATAATAGTAATAATAATAGTAATAGTAATAATAATAACAATAATAACAATAATAGTAATAATAAAATAATAATAATAATAATAATAAATAGTAATAATGATAATTGTAATAATGACGATGATAATGATAATGATAATGATAACGATAATGGTGATAATGGTGATAATGATGATAATGATAATGATGATAATGATCATGATAATGATAATGATAATAATAATAAATAGTGATAATAATAGTAATAGTAATAATAATTCTAATAATAATAATAATGGTAATAATAATAATAAAATAACAATAGTAATAATAACAATAACAATAATAATAATAATAATAATAATAATAATAATAATAATAATCCTTAGTATTAGAATAATAGTAATTCCAACAAGAATATTGGTAATAGTAATAAAGATAATGTCAATAATAATAATAATAAGAATAAGAATAAGAATAATAATAATAATAATAATAAAATAATAATAATAATATAATAAAATAAAATAAAATAATAATTATTATAATAATAATAGTTATAATCATATTAACAACAACAAGTATTCTTTGTCACATTTTGGTTGCAGATTCTTACAATCACAAATATATTATTCATAAATGTAATAGTCAAAAAGGATCGTTAAATTAAGAGAATACGTGAAATAGTGCTCTATTTGTTTTCTTTCTTTTTCTTCCTCTTTATCCTCATTTTCATTTTCATCATCCTCTTGTGTACAATAATTAAACCTATAAATAGTTCTATGTTCAAACAGCCAATGGTATAATAAAGTATACCTTTGAGGTACCTACGTAGTTTCTTCAAATGATACCAAATACAATACTGACGACAATGCGTAGCAACCCTGAACATGAGAGTTACACGGCCGTCAATCCATCGTGTCGGTATTATATTTTTATATTTTTATATTTTTATATTTATATATTTATATATTTATACTCAAATATCATCCGAAGCTAAGATTTCCCGAAAAAGGCTTTCTTTCTTTTATATATATATATGTATATATACATACTCATATATGTATGCTTTATATATATATATAAAATTATCGTGCTCCCCGCGGTCCTTGTACACCTATTTTCATCGTATCGCGAAATCAATGTTTTCAAACTCTTTTCTTGAATTTCCGATCCATTGATCGTATTTCGATCGTTCATCAACATAAATTCACACAGTCTTCTCGATTAATCCCTTGCGCAAAATACAGATTATTCGTCTCAACGAGATCGAGAATAAGCTAATACATTCACCGAAAAAATCTCGACACAGCCAAACGGGAAACGAGAAACTTTTGGTCCTTCGAGTTCGAGTTCGAGATTAAATATCGTTGTATCGTTCGATATTTCCATAATGACATCTTGTTCCGCGATTTTGAACAATACCAAAAGGCAAAAGGGGAACGGAAAGCACGATACGTTTATCTAGCTTCTTTAATTTCTTTTAATCGTCTTTCAACATTGTATTTGGTGATACGTATCTGAATACTGACTTCGTGTGTTGCAACGCTTACATATAATACAATTAGTATCCATTACGTATAAGGTGTATATGCTTGTATGTACGATCGATATTTTTTTTCCCCTATTTATATTTTCTTCTTTGCTACGATCCTCGATTCCTGTTTTCATTCTTCCTCGTTTCTGGTCTCGGTATTTAAACGTATATTATATAGATCCCTTTACCGTGCAGAATGTTGGCCGGCAGTCACTCGGACAACAGTTTTTGTAACAGGGACGATTGATTCACCTTTGGATCACCTCGAGCCACTTCCTCCATAGAAGT